>NC_056731.1:1444318795-1444446295 GCF_019279795.1 Protopterus annectens
CAGGTGGATTGAGGAAGCAAATCGTAGGGAACAAAAAAGTAATAATTCAAAAACAATGTTTCTAGATAAAGAGGACAATAACTTGGTAATAGCATCAGCCCCTCCGTCCCCTCCATTTCGCTTACCAGAATATGAAGCGGGTGGACAAGTTGGTCCACCTCCACTATATCCGGCTGTCCCCGCGAAGCCAAAACTGTTTGTCAGAGATCCCATTGAGACTAGGTCTCGAACACGCAACTTGAGAGGGGAATATCAAATAAACGAAAACTCACGAGCTATAAGCGAAGAAGAAATGTGTCCGCTCATAGAAGTACCAAATCCTCAGGCAGGACAGGAAGGGCAGGACCCAACACTCCTAGTATATAGACTGTGGACACCGGAAGATATCCGGAAAGCCACAGAGGAAATTCCCCATCCAAAAGTTAATTTTATAAAATTCTTAGAAGACTTACAGGGCATGAGGTTAAGTTACCATTTAAATGGAGAAGAAGTAGAAAAAGTAGTCAGACAGATCGTAGGTCCAGATTGACACATGATCAGTGGCAACTGGAATCCTCGTGACGCAGAACACATGCCACTCCCACATAGTAATGCAGAACTGGATAACAGAGTGAAAGGTCTGACAGACCGAATCTCTGAGAAATGGAAACCTAGGGCTGACTGGACTTGCATTAATCAATGCATCCAACAAGAAAGTGAAACAGTTGATAGATATTATGCTAGATTATTAGAGTGTTTTAACAACCATTGTGGAATGCAGGTACCTGAAGATGAGACACATGATTCCCCATATGAGCAGCAGCTAAAGAATGCATTTTTGAAAGGCAGTATTGCACCCATTAGCAGCTTTATTACAAAGCACATAGTAGATCACCATACAAGTAGATTACAGTCATTACTTGAATATGCAAGGCATGCCAAAAGGCATTTTAATAACAAAAAGAAAAAGAAAACTCAAGTATTTGCTGTAGAAGACGGAGCTGAAGTTTTTGTAGTACAGTCAGGGAAAAAGGGCAAGAAAATGTCCAGGGAAACAAACAATCTGATAAATGATCAGAAGAGTTTGAAGAAAGGAAGGAAGAAAAGGGGTGAATGTTTTAAATGCGGAAAAAAGGGACATTTGGCAAGGGATTGCAAGCAAAATAAGAAGGTAGCCATGGAAGATAAGGAAGGTGAGGACTGACTATATGATAGTCAAGAATCACTAGAAAAGAATAACCAAGAAAAGATAAATGCGAATGTCATAGAAAGGATTGAGAATGTGACAGAAGAAATAGAGGAAGTGCAAGAAACCACAGATAGTGAAGAAAGTCAAATTTTAGACTTAGCATTATTGAGCCTAGAGCTCTATTTAGCAGACACGAAACTGGAAGTTACACTTCTGGTAGAGGGGAGGGAACTTAAATTTCTGTGTGACTCAGGGGCATCGCGAACCCTGATACTTCCTTCCAAACTACCAGAAAATTCAGAATCACTTGATTATATATTAGTAAAAGCAGCTAATGGACACTGTATTGGGAGCCACTCTCCCATAACATAGCAATAACTGACCCTGTTTCAGGGATGACCTAGAAGAGCAAAATTGTTGTTTCTGCAAAATGCCCAGTAAACCTTTTGGGCAGAGACCTTATGCAGATATTTGGCATAGCAGTAGTTCCAACCATGCAGGGTATGGAAGCACAGCGACAAATGGATACTTTTGTAGTGCGACTGGAGGGTGAAACATTTTATTGGTACAGCCAGGTCTTGGTTACAACTGGTCCAGGGGCAGTAACCGAAGAACTGATGAATGTAGCCATCAGTAAGTCCCCCTCCCTTGACACTGATAAACAGCATTTGTTGCATTGTACTCTATATTACTGTAGCACACCAAGACCTGATAAAGAATATGAGCAAGAACTGTTTAGAAACCATGCCAACAGATTGGTATTACTTAATCTGTACTGGGACACAGAAGGGAACAGTGTAGTTAGCTGTTCATTGCCCCAGGAATTCCTAGCGCTTTATAAATCTAATCGATTACCACATGTTAGTTTGACTAAAGACAAGAATGTGAAATGGGCAGACCTAGGAGAAAAAGTCACAAGGTGGGAAAAACAGACAGAATTAGAACTGTCAGAACAGGGAGTACAAAAGCAGAAATTGAATTGGATAACACAGACACACCCAGCTGTACACTTGCAGGCAAGTGAGGACAGCTGAGTAGCATTCTTACTAGAGGAAGAAGAAAAAGCCTTACGAGGCATACCAGAAATTATCTGGTCAACAGGAAAATCAGATGTAGGACTTATTCGTACAGCAGGACCAGTTACTATCACGCCAAAATCAGCATTTAGACCACAGAAGAGACAATATCCCTTAAGAAAAGATGCAGAGGTAGGAATCAAACCTATAATAGCAGCTTTACTTAAGGAAGGAGTACTGATAGAATCTCCCAATTCACCATGTAACACACCCTTATTTCCTGTCAGGAAAGCGAACGGGGAATGGCGTATGGTCCAAGATTTGCAAGCTGTAAATGACGCACTAATACCTAGTGCACCTATGGTGCCAGATCCACACACCCTGTTGAATGATTTAAAATCTCAACAGAAGTATTTTTCTGTGGTAGATATTAGCAATGCGTTCTTTTCTATACCGATACACCCTGACAGCCAACACTGGTTTGCATTTACATTTCAGGGGAAGAGGTACACATACACAAGACTACCACAGGGATATTGTGAGAGCCCAACAATATTCGCACAAGAAATGGCAAGTAACTTGGTGGGATTTATCCCACTGAGAGGCAGCCAGATTTTACTTTATGTAGATGATATCCTGCTGGCAGCCCCCACCCGGCAAGAATGCAAGGAAGATACTATAGCATTACTACAATTTTTAGCCACTCAAGGACATAAAGTAAACAAAAACAAATTGCAGCTTTTGAAAAAGCAGGTTAAATATCTGGGATATGTAATATCCAAAGAAGGTAGAATATTAGATGAAGAAAGAAAAATAGCAATTTTACAAGCACCCAAACCAACTACCAAGAAGGAAATGATGTCCTTCCTGGGTACAACTAATTTTTTTCGGAGTTGGATTCCGAACTATGCTTTGGAATCTGCTCCATTAACTGACCTGATATACAAAAAGCCTATGGCAGCACAAGATTTACTACAATGGACACCAGAAGCAGAATCAGCTTTCTGCAGATTAAAGCAATTGATAGCGTCCTCATTAGTTTTAGGACTACCAAACTATCATAAACGTTTTTTCCAAACCGTAGATTGTAAGCAAGGTTATATGACATCAGTATTGACACAGCAACATGGGGACAAGCAACGTCCCATAGCTTACTATTCATCACAGCTGGACCCAGTGGCGTGATCTCTGCCTCACTGTGTACAAGCAGTAGTTGCAGCTGCAATGGCAGTACAGGCTTCAGCCTCAGTAGTGTTGTTCCACCCTCTCACATTGAGAGTGCTTCATGCAGTCGCAATTATTTTACTGCAAGAAAAAGTAGCATATCTTTCTCCTGCTAGACATCTTTCCTGTATGACTATACTGTTGAACCAACCTCACATGACAATTGAACGATGTACAACTTTGAATCTGTCTACCTTGCTCCCAACCCCTGCAGATGGCACACCACACAGCTGCCTACAGGAAATTGAGCAAAAGACACTACCCAGAAAAGATCTCACGGATGTTCCCTTGGATGATGCCGAGGTGACATATTACGTGGATGGCTCATGTAAAAGGGGTCCCACAGGGCAGAATCTAGTAGGATATGCAGTAGTTTCTGATACTGAAATTTTAGAAGCAAAATCTTTACCACACAATTTATCTGCACAAGCAGCAGAATTGATTGCCTTGACACGGGCATGTACCTTAGCAAAGGGTAAATGTGTAAATGTTTTTACTGATAGCAGTACGCTTTTTCTACTGTACATGTTTTTGCGCAACAGTGGAAGAATAGAGGAATGATAACATCTACTGGCAAACCGATTAATCATGCGCAGTTTATTTTGGATTTGTTAGAATCTATTCAGTTACCTCAGAAAGTAGCTATTTGTAAATGCGTAGCTCATACCAAGCAACAGGATAGGATTTCAAAAGGTAATGCGAGGGCTGACACAGCTGCAATACAGGCAGCTTCAGCTTCAGAAGTATTTCTTTTGAGTGAGGAATTACAACCCTCTGAGATTTTAGATTTAGAAATGTTGAAAACAATGCAGACACTTACTACAAATGTAGAAAAACAGAGATGGATAAAACGAGGAGCAATTCTTGAGAAAGGGCTGTACATCTCCAAAGAAGGAAAACTGATATTGCCATCAAACTTGTTTAGATATGCAGCTTTGTTGAGCCATGGGCAGTGCCATGTCTCAACAGGGGGGATGGTACAGTTAGTGAATTGAGTGTTTACAACATATGGGTTTACAAACTACACTAAAAAATTTTGTGCGGCATGCCACGTTTGTAACAGGCATCATGCACAGGGGGCACTGAAGCCTAAGCAAGGGAGTTTCCCAACACCACCATACCCATTCCATACTATCTGTATGGATGTCATAGAACTGAGCAAATGTGAAAATAAGAAGTATTGTCTTGTCATTATAGATATGTTTTCCAAATGGGTGGAAGCTTTTCTGACCAAAAATTCAGATGCAGCTACTGTTGCAAAAGTCCTTGTTAAAGAAATTATTTCTAGATTTGGCATACCGGAAAAGATCTACAGTGACAATGGCACACATTTTGTAAATCAAACCATACAACAGTTGAGTCGATATTTCGGAATTTCTTTAAAGAACCATTGTGCATACCACCCCCAATCCGCAGGATTAGTAGAGAGGCATAATGGGGTTTTGAAAAATAAATTTAGGAAATTGATTAACGAGACACAGAAGAACTGGGTGCACTGTCTGCCTCTGGCATTGTTGAGCATGAGAACTGTTCCAAATGCAAAGGGGTTAACTCCTTTTGAAATACTGTTTGGGAGGGCATATTATATACCTCAGTGGAAACCTCTCATGCCTGCAGACCAGGAGGCTGACAGTTCACTTGCAGAATACACGAGAAAACTTTTAAGTAATAAACAACTTTTGCAGTTAAATTCTGTTTCAGATAAAGAACAAGCCAGACCATCGGAAGCAGCCATAGTCCCAGGCACGTGGGTCTGGGTGAACATCATCAAGAAAAAGAACTGGACGACACCAAAGTGGGAAGGGCCGTACCAAGTGCTACTGTCGACACCCACTGCAGTCAAGATCACAGAGTGAGCGTCCTGGATTCATTTGACACACTGTAAACTGGTTAAGAACTTTGAACTGGACAAAACCCTTGTTACTGCTACCCAACAAGAACAAAATGACCAGATATAGAGAAAACAGGAATGCAGAACAACCCCAGAAGTATTGCATGATTATCCTGTTAACCATACTGATAACAATGATCTTTTTGCTGTGGCCTTTCCTTTTTCCAGCCACACGGGCTGAACTGAATAAACGTGAATCACTCATAGACTGGCATCCGAACTTTAACACTTACCAAGCAATTAAATATGTGTATGCTGAAACTTTTAATGTTTCGAATTGATGGATTTGCACAGCTATACCAACAGCATACGGGGGATTATTAATGACTGCTGTCCCCCTATGGGTCAATGAGACCTGGGAAAATTTGCTTTTTGATACTACAACTGTAAAATCACAAGACAAAATAGCATTGTACCTGCCTGTTACACAAAAGGGAATTGTATGTTTTTACAAAAATGATACTGTTCAGGTAGGTTGGAGTAATTGTAATGTGACTATTCCTTACAAATGTTATACCAAAGCTAATAATGCAGGTTATATCTGTGATGCAAACTATGACTCATATCTCGAGTCGATTCATAAGACTATTGATGAGATACAGCGTAATCCTGTACTTTTAAAATAACTATCGATTATTGATAAGAAAATGTTTCATGCAGGGCAAGTGTATATTAATACCAAGGTAGAGAATTGTTATTTTGTTTGTGGGTAAAAGGCATACAAATGGTTACCTGAGAACTGGCCCAGCAGTTGTTTTTTGGGTTACCTGGTTCCGGCCATACGACACACTGCAGTCTTGCCTCAGGGAAGAATTCGAAATGTCAGAGAGGTCACCAAGAAAACTGAAAATCCAATCAGAAGGCCTGAAAATCCAATGGGATGAATCGAAGTAGGCTGGAGAAACCATAATTCCATGAAGAATAAAGACAAATTAGCACATATGGACTTGAGTGACACTATTATATCGTGGGCAGGTATAGCCCCTGCATATGGCGCAGTGAAATCAATTTGGGAGCTGAGAAAACTGTCCAAACTTCTCAAAGTAATGAGCAATGCAACTTTTTCTGTTCTCGAATTAATGACTGATGAACTGAATGCTATGAGAACTGTGGTACTTCAAAACCGCATGGCTCTTGACTTCACCCTAGCGGTGAAAGGTGGTATGTGCACTTTAATAAAAGAGGAGTGCTGTTCATATATTCCTGACAACCAGCATGAGATAAATGAACATCTTGAGGTGATTCAGCATCATTGAACATGATTGGTCATTTTGAATTTCTGACTAATTAGAATTCATGTATTTAAAACTGAACTTTATTAGTCATTGTGTTCTGAGGAAGTCAATTTATTTGATGAAAGCACTTAACCATTTTGGATGTCTACCATTGTGGATTTTAATTACGTTTTATTTCATTTGTGGATGTGTTTTATACAATAAATTATCCGTGGACCCGCAACACTGTGCTCTTCTTTTGATTTAGTTTGTTTTTGAGCACTTTCCACTACTTTTTGGATTTCGTTTTTTGTTTAGTGGTTGTTGCTATGGGGTCTCCGGAACCCTTCAGCCTCTCTCCAATAATGGATTCCAGCCAGTCTGAAATCTTATCCTTGAAGAAGGATGTGGCTGAACTAAAGGGTGAATTAACTAAGTTAATCGAGCTTTTCTCACAATATTCTAACAAGGATTCAGTTATTCTCCCTCCACATAACTCTAAAAACGGCAATGTTACAAGTAAGGACTATATACCTGTTTTAGAGCCTTGTGGATCACATTGCCACTTTAAGAATATCGATGATGTTATCACGACAGCGCAAATACATCAAGAGGAATGACGAGGATGTCCCCCTTACTATACTAACAGTGCTTCTGCATCGGAGGATGGCGTGGGACCAGGTTGTTCTAAAAAACCTAATAACAACAATTGTGTGGTTCATTTTGAGGGTGATATTTTGGCATCACCGGTTGAAGCTTCTAATAACAAATGGACTCGCTGTGCAGAGTGCTCTAATACAGGTACTGTTTGTGCTAAGGCTAATGACAATAATTTTTCTGACTTTAATTCTGGCATTAACAATGCACTGCCAGGGTGTAGAGAACAATTTAATGGTAGTAAAAGAAGTGACTTTCGCTTTTGTAATGAGGAAAATGCCATCAGAAACAAGAAGGAATGTTTCAGTAATTTATTTCAGAAACATTTTGTTTTTAATGATCCAAATTCAATGCGGAGTACAGGTGTATTTGCACCTAGTACAAACAAACAGTTTGACTTTAATTCTATTAAAGACATGATATATAGTTTTGCAAAAAAGTTGTTTAAATTTAAGATGTGCAAAATGGAAGTTTGTTAATTAAATGAATATATTAAGCAAAAATTAGTTCCGCAAGGCCTGAGAGTTTTTAAATTTCCTTATGGTATATACTATGATGCTGGGATTGTGATGGGTTTTACAGATATGTTTGATCGATGGGGTTTAGAATTGTTAGGTAAAACTGTTTCTTTATATGAGGGAATGGAACAAAAGTTACATGATGAAGTGAATTTTGTACATGAACAAATTATATCTGATTTATTGTTTGACCAATATGAACGTTTGTTTTGTAAAATTATTTCCAGGGTGGACCAGAAATGTGATAATATTTTTTAAAAAAAGCTCCACAAACTGGATAGGGATATCAAACAGTATAAATTAGAACAAGTTTACCCCACTGATAAACTGTTTTTTATGATAGAGAAAGTGGTAATGACAAGAGAGGTATGGGTAAAATGTGCTCCAATTTTACTCTTGAACCAAGTGGTGATGGTTTTGAGGAATTTGAGCCAGAATGTTTTGTTGACCCACAGGATTTTCCATTACCCAGACGCTCAGAAAGAATAGCAAATCGCAGACAAGGAGTATACAAAACTTACAGCAGGGCAGCGCAACAAACCTACGGACACAACAAATGGTAGATTCTGAGACTCAAATACAAAGTGTGGACAACATTTTATACAGTTTGGATGGGTTTAATATATATAACTATTCAGATGTACCTGTCACTAAGGATTTATTTTTATTATTTTCCAGAGGATTTAAATTTGTGCCAACTAAAATACCTGATATAGGTCAAGTGTTGGTAGATTTACAGATATATTTTAGAAAGTTAAATTTAAATATTATGTTTTCAGATAAAACTCATCTTGAGGTACCGAGTGTTACTGTGAAAAGAAGTAGTACCTTTAACCCCCCACTACATCCGTTAGTTACAACATATGAAAAACTAATTAAGGAGAATTTATACAAAATATGGGGGAAAAAAGAAGGGTGTTTGCCAATTTGAACCCCAAGGAGAAACAATTATTGGTTAGCTTGAGAGAGGACAAAAAGATCAGAATCATGACACCTGATAAAGGTGGGGGGGTGGTATTGTACAATCGTGAAGATTATACTAACGATATGCAAAATATTTTATTCCAGGTTGATAGCTATTCTCCATGTTCAAGGAATGAAATACACATTTCATATAGTAGACTGGATAGCTACTTATATGAATATCTTATGGATCAGAGAATAACTAGGGATGAGTATGATTTTTTGATGAATAAGTTTCCGAAAATTCCAGTAATATTCGGTATACCAAAGATACATAAAAATTTGAACAAACCACCTTTTAGACCTATTGTGGCAGCAGCAGGCTATAAAACCCACAATTTGGCGGTCTTTGTGGATAAGAAATTGAAACATGTCTTGAATAAATTTCCACACCTTTTAAGAGATTCCTGGGATTTACTGGGACAGCTTAAGAAAGAACTATGGTCAGTGGGCTGCGTCCTTTTGACTATAGATGTTCAGGACTTATTTTTTTGTATCCCAAAAGCAGAAGGTTTGTGCTTTTTTGAAGAAGTCCTATTTTGTCATTCTTTTTTGAGCTCAGATGAAGTACTGTTGGTATGTGAGCTTATGAATCTCATTTTGGAGAACAATTATTTATTTTTTGAAGGTGAATATTTTCAACAATTAAAAGGTGTTGCAATGGGTGCTGCATGTGCACCCTTGTATGCTAACTTGGTGCTTCTGGGTTGGGAATATAAGTATATTTTTCAGAATAACAACTTTTTTTCTAATATTAAATATCATGGTCGCTTTCTGGACGATATTTTTATTGTGTGGGTTGGTGGGTCTGAATTGATTGTTGAGTTTGTTCAGTATTTGAATCAAACAACAGATTATTTAAAGTTCACTTATCAGTTTCATTCCCAAGAAATTAGCTTCTTGGACACCGTAATCATTAAAGGGCATGATAATTTTATTTCTAAAATTTATCGTAAAAGGACTTTCTGTAATAGTTACTTGCACTACACCAGCCATCATCCTATACATCAGAAAAATAGTATTATTAAGGGTCAAGCTATAAGAGTTGTTAGAATGACCACTAGGAAAGATGATGTTATAGTAGAGTTTCAACATTTAAGGGAGATGTTTTTAGAGAGAGGGTATCCTGTACATTTTATTGACCCTATTCTTGAAGAGGTTTTAAATAAATGGGGCAAGGTGTATACCCCATTGCTTGGTGTGGGTAGGTTAGGATCCCAACCTTTTAGTCAAGATACAAGTCAAGATACCCAAATTTATGATAAACCTGATTTCCAGCATGCCTGTGTGGTGCAATACAGTACCCTGTATTCTTACATAAAAGGAACTCTAATAAAAAACTGGAATATTTTTAGAACCAATGCTGAAATATATCGTATATTGGGCCAACAACCTATTTTTTCCACCAAGGTTGGACCCAATATCAAGACAATATTGGAGAAGGATTATACTTTGAACAACACCAGGGTTAAGAGAGGGGATAGTAAACCTTGTGGTAGATGTTCCTATTGTAGATATATTTTAAAAGACAATATTATTATTCTTGAAAATCAAAACAAGAGCCATATTTTTTAATGAATGGCAACTGTGATTCAACTAAACTTGTATATATAGCTAAGTGCTGCTCTTGTTCTTCCTTTTATGTAGGTAAGACGGAAAGAAAACTGAAAAATAGGATATACGAACATTTGTATGATATCAAAAATGAAAAAGATACTAGTGCATTGTTTAAACATAGTGTCACCTGGAGTAATTTTCAGTCTTACAAATTTGGTATATTAGAATTTGTCACCATTGAAGCCAGGGGTGGGGACTGGCAAAATGTTTTGTATAAAAAGGAATTATTGTGGCAACTGCGGCTGGCTGCTGATTCCCCCCCCCCCCCCCAGGGCTTAATGAACATATCTCTATTATGCCTGTTTTAAAAGAAAAGGCAGGTTTAGTGCAGTAACATTTTAGATTATTGTAGTGTATATTTTCATTACATTTTTTTATTGAAATGAAATATTCATGTGTGTGTATTTTATGATGAGACTGCTATTTTCTTTCTTTTTAAATAACTATGTATTTAACATATTCATGAGGAGGGAATATTTATTCATGAGGAGGGAGCTGTCATTGAACATGATTGGTCATTTTGAATTTCTTTTTTTTTTTTTTCAAAACAGGTTTATTGTTTTAACATATAAGAGAAATATCATAACAATTTTATACAAGTAATTAAAAATAGATATTATTATAATATTCAACAAAACAACTAAAGTATTTACAAAGACATCCACTACAATCAGATCAATTAATTAAACTAAAATACCATGCTATTGAAATTAGAATTTTTTTAACAAATTTTGTAAATTATCCCATACAATATAATAAGATGTTTTTCTAGTTGTTCTTGACCTAATTGTGTTTATTTCCATATGGCACACTATATTCATAACATTTTTAAATTCATTGAACGAAGGAGGTGTATCTGAAATCCAATTTCTGGTTATTATTTTCCTAGCCACTGCTAGAATAGACCATAACAAGGGAAGCTTAACCTTTTAACACTTTGAGGTACAGGTGTGTTGAATAATATAAAAGATTTAGAAATAATGAAATTATCTGTAAAAAGAGCCTGCAAAAATTCATTAATTGACTTCCAGTATTCTTTCAATTTTATACAGTCATAAAACATATGAGCCCAGTCAGCATTAATTTCTACATTACATCTCTTACATAGATTATCTTTATTATTTATTTTATTCATCATCAAAGGTGTATAAAAAGATCTATGTAAAAATTTCCATGTATAAAGTCTCCAGACAATGGAAGACGTAGTTCTATAGGCAGATTCCAATATATATTGTTTATCTTGTTGATTTGGTGGGTCCCCATTAATAGAAGTGAAATAATTCCAGTATGTATCTACACTGTAAAAGTTTCTTGTCTGATAATTTTATGTATGTATGAAAGTTTACCTTTATCAGAAACTTTATGTTGTAAATTTAATATCAAGTAATCAATCAGTGTTGGAATAGATTCTTTAACTGTTATAGACATTAGATCTATTTTATTAATGAGATGTTGTCTAAAGGTCTGAACCTCTAACCAGCAAGTTTCTCTTAGATCAAATTCTTGTTTTAAGAGATCTAGATTTTTAACTTTATTATCAGATATCAACCGATACCAGTATTTTAGATCATTATCTATAGCTAAATGAGTTCCTTCAGAAGTAGATGACAAAAGCATACCCTGACTATACATTATAGGGAATATAATAAAATTTCATTCCCTATACTTAGGGTGCATGAATATAAAGTTACGATAGCTAATAATAATATTTAATGGGTAACAAACCATATGTTTAGGTGTAATAGGTGAAGTACAAAATTCCTTTAGTAACCATAACATGGAGTTATTTACAATCATATTTTTATGTGTTAAGGAGATTTTCATGAAGTGCATACTAATTAGCTCCCAATAATCTTTCCATTTTGTGACATATGACTGATCTATTAATAAAGTAATAACTTTTACAATAGAAGAGATAGTATATAAATTAAAGTCTGGAAAAGAAATGCCTCCTTGAGACCAGCTATTAGTATGTTTCTTTAAAGCAATCCTAGGTCTATTAGGTGCCCATAGGAAATTTAACATTAGTGTATTCAGTTTCTTAATAATTATTTTTGTAGGTGGAAGTATTATTGATTTTATTAAGTATAAAATCTTGGGGAATATTATCATTTTAATAATTGTAAGTCTCTCCTCCATAGTAAAAAACATATTATTCCAGGTATTAAAAGATTTTGTATATTAAGAAAACAGGTATTATAATTATTATATATAATAGATTTAATATCTTTAGATAGTATTATACCTAAATAAGTTATCTGACCTGAATTGGGTACATATTTAGCAAAATCACTAATGAGAATATTTTTTTGTGTATATATATGTAGTATTTTAGTTTTTTCTTCATTGAATATTAAACCAGAAATACTTTTAAAATTCATCATTTTATCAAATAGAGACTGGATAGAAGAATTAGATCCTGCTGATGTAATTAGAACATCATCTGCAAAAAGTTGAATTTTGGATGTTGTATTTTCATCTATTTCAAAACCCTCTATGTCAGTACTGTTTCTGATCAAATTAGCCCAGGGCTCCACTACTAAAGTGAATAATAGTGGAGAAAGTGGACATCCTTGTTTTGTACCTTTAAAAATGGGTATTTTTGTGAAACATATGTTCCTACCTTAATATAAGCCAATGTTCCTTTGTATAAATGCTCAATTAGATTTACAAATGCATCTGAGAAGTTTGTGCACTTCAGTAAGGTAAACAGATAGTCCCAACTTACTGAATCAAATGCTGAACTTATATCAAGACTAATAAGTGTTAAATCTTTCTTTTTCCTATTTGCAAAATCAATTAATGTTAAAGTTCTTCTTATATTATTAAAAGTATTTCTATTTACAATGAAGCCTGTCTGATCTATATCTATAATGCCGGGGATGATTGTCTTCAATCTATCAGAAAAATACTCATAAACATTTTATAATCAACATTAAGTAATGAGATGGGCCAATATGAAGTACATCTAGTTGGATCTTTATTAGGTTTTAAAATTGGCGAAATAAATGTATATTGCCAAGATGTTGGAGTGGGGTTATTAACCCAGTTTGGGCTCAAATCAAAACCTTATGTATTAATGAATATGTACTTTTAGAAAGGATTTTATATATCTCTGGTATAATACCATCATTACCCGGTGCTTTGTTTGATTTAAGCTTATTTATTTGTGTAATAACCTCTGTATATGAAATACTTTTGTCCAATAGTTTAATCTGTTGTTTATTAAGCTTTTTATTCATGTTTGTGGTTATAAACTCCTTTATTTTATCTTTAGGTTCCATGTTAAAGTTATTATGGTTAATTTTGTGAAAGTGATTTCTAAATTCATCTAGTATTTCTGGTATACTAGAAACATTCTTCTTTTTCCTTAGAGAAAATATTTCTTTGATATGGTTTTGTTTATTCAACCTTTTTGTTTTATATTTAAGTCTATGTAAGTATTTGGGGCTTATTGAATAAGACAAAAACTTGTATTTCTCTAAAGTTATTTTAACTTTATGAGTTAAAATTTCTTTGTATTTCTCATTTAGTTTGTTTATTTCTTCAATAACTTTCTTGTCCATAATATTTTCTTTATTATTATGTTTATAAGAGTCTAATTTACTTTGAATATCTAACAATTCCTTATCCCAAGATTTCCTTTTATTATTATACCATCTGATACTTTGTCCATATAGATATGATTTTAAGGCATCCCAAACATAGACAATGGAGACTTCAGGAGTATTATTTATGTCTAAAAATGTTTTACTTCTGAAAGTATATATTCTTTATAGTCTTTTAGTTGAGTTAAGTATGCTGGTATCCTTTTGATCTGAACATTATGAGTATTTTTATCATGAATTCAAAACAATTGAATTATGATCAGATATAGGACATGAAATTATTTTGGAATTAATTAAATCTGTTACCATCTGGTTAGAAATAAAGACCCTATCTATTTTTGAATAAGGTTTGTATCTGTTAGAAAAAAGGTGTATGGTAATGATTTTGAATCTATCTGATTATTAATATCATTCAAATTATAAGAATTAGCAAAATCATTTAAATGTTTTGCATTAGATGTAATTCTTCTTTTCCTATAGTGGTAGTATCACTTTCATGTAGTATACAATTAAAGTCACCAGCTAAAATAATATCTCCTATAGAGAATGATATGATCTTATCAAGATGATGTTTCACTGTATTAATACCAATTCCAGGTATCCAATATACATTAATTAAAGTGTAAGTCTTCCCATTAATTTGTATTGTAACCATACAAAACATTCCTTTGTCATCCTGATAAGACTTAATGGTTTTAGGAATGGGCATACTTTTATTCCATAAAATAGCCACTCCTCTTTTTCTGAGTGTGCTCTGAACTAACCAATACTGTATATTTGTTTGTGGCTAGTTTATCAATATCTTTTGTCAAGAGATGGGTTTCTTGCAGGAAGACTAAGTTGGCCTTATGTAAATTAATGTATCTTATTAGGCTTGCCCTTTTACACGGATTATTCAATCCATTAATGTTTAAAGAAATTCCTTTTAAAGATGTCATTTGGCATTTTTAAAACTTAAGAATCTTATGATCAAAATAACAAATAACAACATAAGTAATGTTACATCTCCTCCTTTAGGTGTACCTTTAAATATAGCTGTATTTATTGAATCTCTTATGGGATTTTGTATAGGATTCAATTTTGTTTGTAGTGTCAATGAGTGTACAAAATATATTGTGGATGTCAAAACTATATACATATAGCAATGAACAAGTGAAAATAATGTAAGGATTAAACCTTGCATCCAGCCTGGAGTTATAAACTCCAACTTAGAGTAGTATTTACCACTCAAGTTAACCCCCTACCCTAAGCAGCAGTACCTCAGCTACCACCTTATCAATTTAATACTAGTTATATTTAACTGAGGTTAACAGTTTTCAATTCAATTATCTAGCAAGACAAGACTACACATTTGATAAAACAGCATCATATAAACTAAAATAAACTTTTTTTAAAAAACTGTTCATACTACTATATACATCTATGTAATATAAAACACTTGTATTCAAATAGCATTCAAATAATCTTGATGTTAGAAATCAAGAGGAGAGAAAAATAAGTTCTAACATTAATTTAAATCAAAAACTTTGGCTAATATGATTCAGACATTACATATATTAAGATGCATCTATTTTCTGTCATGTAAATGCAGTCAACAGCTTCCAAAAAAACCTTGAATTGCTTGTATATGAGCATTTTACTTATACTCATTATTGTCAATAGAATTAAATATTGTATTTATAGAAATTGTTATAAATCATACTGCATAGTTATGCAGAGTCTCAGAAACACTTGCATTATTGTAAAAAAAAAAAAAAGAAGCCATCACACACACACATATATATAGATATATATATATATATATCTATATATATATATATATATATATATAAATATATACACACACACACACACACACACACACACATATATACACACACACACACACACACACACACATATATATACACACACACACACACACACACACACACACACACACACACACACACACATATATATATATATATATATATATATATATATACACACACACACACACACACATACACACACACACACACACATACACACACATATATATATATATATATATATATATACATGCACACACACACACACACACACACACACACACACACACACACACACACACATATATATATATATATATATATATATATATACACACACACACACACACACACACACATACACACACACACACACACACACACACACACACACACACACACACATATATATATATATATATCTGATCTCACTGAGTTGTGTCCTTGCTGAGCACTATCCTACTTGCTGTCCCTACAATAAATCTATCTGCTTCATACAAAATAATGCACAGCAAACACATTTTAGTAACCAGATTTTACAACCATGCTATACTACTGCTTTAAAATATATCACATGACAATTTCTTCCAGAATAGAGTTATAAAATTATTTATGCTTGTCAATCAGATGAATTAAATGAGTTATAGAAATGTATATGTTTGGAACATACGTTTTTAACACAGATTATTATGCTGCTGTTAAGTAGATTTTCAAAAACACTTGAATAAATGTTTCATTTTCTATGCCTTCTAAAATAAGACATTTACTTACTACAAGAAACTGCATCATTTAAACTCATTATAACTGACATATTTTATGAATTATAACATAGATATTTAAGTAATTATATAAAATAACTCACATTTAGATGTTAAAGAGTTCATTTTCCTTCATATAGTCGCATTTGCATCAGTTCTACTTCCTGGTAGAGTGTTCTTCCTGAATCTGTGATGTGTCAGTGTGGTATCTAGGTCAAAGGTTAGACTGACTGCTTTCAGCTTCTCTTTGAGAATTCTGAGAGTTGAAGCTTTTGAAGTAGCTCATGGACACTGTGCATGAGAAAGCCCACATCCCAGATTGTCTCCCTTAACATTTTGGCGGGAAACCTATTAAAAACTAGTGACAAACATTCATTTAGCAGTGTAAATGCATCTAAACATGACAAAACCTTCACAATGTATTTTACAGGTTATTACAGCCTCTATGTAAGTGAAATTAAGCCCAAAGTTATTAATAAGTAATAAAACTCAATATTTTTGTCCCGACTCAATTTTTATGCAAATCTTATTATTTACTGTGTCTATATGATCAAAAGCATTTTATATATTAATAAAGAAAAGAAAAAGAGAGTAGAAAATAAAAGAGTGTAAGGCAGCAATAAAAAAAATGTAAGAGAAAGCTATAAGAAGTATATACAATGGAATATTACTTACTGTTTATATTAATAGAGTTAAAAATAAAACATATTATTTACTATTATTTAGTTCTAATTATTATTAGTTAAAGCATGACAGATTATTTACAAACAAGCATAAGCAGTATAATCAAGAAAGTATAATTAGGAATAGCATTTGAAGAACATATAAACTTTTTACAAGGAATAAATATGTTATTATTCTATTAATCATATTTTCATTACTCTTCTCTCCCTGCCCTCCCCCACCCTTTACCCACTTCATAATCTAAATAAAATGTCATTGTTTAAACAAATAAAAGAAGAAAAGGAGAAGAAAAAAAAGAGAAAGAAAAAAATGTATCAAATTACTGACCTTACTTCTCTTTTTCAGAAAGAGAAACAAATTGAATCATAGCTTATTATTAGTTCTTCAGATATTTTGACTGGTTATGAAACAAAACATTTCTTTGCACACAGAGAATAACTTTGATTAAATCTTTTTCAGAATATGTGTGGCTTTCTGGAAATGCAGGAACTATATTAAAAAAGATTAATAATGAAATAAAATGATGAGAGAAAAAAAAAACATAGAACAAATCATTTGTTTTTTAGTCTCTTCTTCTTCTCTGAAGTCTTCCACGAAGTTTCAGTTGCCAGTCTCTTTAATGAAGGACTAGCCCATTCCATTTCCTTTATTTTATCCAAAATCTTATTTTTTTTGATAAACAGTAAAGCAGAGTCTAAGTCATCAAAAATTTTAGGACCATCAGGAAGGAAGATTTTAAGCTTGGCAGGAAACAGAAGGTATGTTTTAAACTGTGCTTTTTTAAGCTCCCTTATTAGTGGCAGAAAAACTTTTCTTTTAGCTATTACCATGGAAGAATAGTCATTGTTAAAATGCACAGTTGTCTCATTAATCTTAACAGGAGCTTTAGCCCAAGCAGATTTAAGAACCATCTCTTTCTCAAAAGATGATAGAAATCTAACTATAACTGATCTAGGATAGTTTTTGTTAGAGTTAGTATTAGCTATAGATCTATGTGCTCTTTCGATACCAAAAGAGAATGCTTCTGGTAAGTCTAAAGTTTTAGGGAGCCATGTTGTTAAAAAAGAAGTAATATTGTTACCTTCAATATTTTCTGGCAGTCCAAAAATCCTAATGTTATTGCACCTAGATCTATTTTCCAGGTCATCAAGCTTTGTTTGTAAATGTGTATTTTGTTTCAGCAGAAACTCAATGTTGTTTTCCTCTTCTTGAATTCTATTTTCCATGTCATTCACAGCTTCTTCTATGCCTGTCATCTGGATCTTCTGTTGTTGCAGGTCTATATGTAACAAGTCTATTTGTTTTGTATTTTTCTATGAAGGTATCTATTTTAGTATCCATTTTATCCATCTTAGCAGTAAGTTGCTGGATTATAGTTATCAGAGACTGAAGTTCTTTCTTGATGCTGGAGTCTTGAGAATTTGTCTTACTGGAACTCATTTCAGACTGATAAACTGACAGGAAAATTTCCAAAGTGATTTCTGACAGGAATATTGTTAAAATTTCCTTTCTTTTCTAGATATAGTTCAAGAACTATATAAAACAAACATATTTAGAAAGAAAATTACTTCAAAAATTAATTTTTAAGTAATTAATTCCTGTCAGTGTAAGGAAATTGGTGGAGCTGAAGAAATCTGCTGCTATCCTGTGTTCATCCTTGGCCACGCCCCCCGTCATTTTGAATTTCTGACTAATTAGAATTCATGTATTTAAAACTGAACTTTATTAGTCATTGTGTTCTGAGGAAGTCAATTTATTTGATGAAAGCGCTTAACCATTTTGGATGTCTACCATTGTGGATTTTAATTACGTTTTATTTCATTTGTGGATGTGTTTTATACAATAAATTATCCGTGGGCCCGCGACACTGTGCTTTTCTTTTGATTTAGTTTGTTTTTGAGCACTTTCCACTACTTTTTGGATTTTATGATTCAGCAAGTGTCGACCATGACCAAATCAGGCCCAAACCCACTGACGGACTTTTTCTAGAATTTGTTTGGGGGGTGGGGTAGCATCCTAATGAACATCCTGATTGCCATTTGTGTGGGGTTACTACTTTTGGGAGTGAGTGTTTGCTGTGGTATTCCCTGCATGAAAAGATTAATCAAAGATTTTATAGACATGTCAGTTTCTGAAACTTTGTATCAAAGTACTGAAATTGAAGAATTGTTGAAGAATAAAACACTTTCATGTGTTTAAACTGAATGACTCTCTTAACTGCAAATCTTGAACAGAAGAGGTTAGGAGAAGAAGCAAACTGTTTATGCTTTTGAAAATAGAATAAAAAGTATTAACAGGGGGGAAATGTTAGAAAAATATGTATTAATGTATGCGTTTAGTGCTTATTAGAAGCTAAAAGGGTTAACACATTTCATTCTATTTTATGTACAGCTTAGTTTTGTGTGAAACTAAAAGATGCTTTTCTAAAATGACAGTATGCTTTCTGAAAACTGCAAGATGCACCCTGACCTAGTATTTGCTAGCACAGCAAAATCCATGTTTATGCCTTTTGGAAATATACTGAGAAACAGGTGATTATCTGCTAGGTCAGGAAATGAATGAATAGAACAATACTGTTTTCTATAATGTTACTGAACTTGAACAATTAGCTCTGTTTGTGTTATGTGAACATGCACAGCTGCAGAAGAACTAGATACAGTCAAACAATGATTGCTTGAAGAAATGAAGTATAATCTGTACTTGCTTTGTGCTCAAATTAGCCATAGTACCTTGAATGGTAACATTGCATAGTGGGAAGTTGTATCTGACTGGTGGTCATCAAGGCCACGTTGTTTTTCTTAGGAAGTTTTTTCATAAACTTGATGTGCCAGCAGAAAATCATGGACAAACAGCTGCTATGAAATAATATTGAAAGAACTTGTGATTTGTTACGTCAGCTTAGTAGGCAATACCTTGTAAGAAATGTATAAAGATAGTTTCACTTCCTGATTTTAGTTAGACAAACTCTGTATTAGCATGTTTTTGTCTCCTTGCTGCAAGATTAAAGTGCCTTAACCTGAACCTGCCGTGTATTGATCTTTTTGAAGTTTATTTTCCTTTGACAATGTGTGTGAGAGATTGATTGAGTCTGGACACCTTAGCCAATGCAATGCATAGACTGATGATGTTAATTAATTATTTATTTGTTTATTTTATATTTGTTTACTCGGAAAGTTCGACTGGACAAGGTGTCCTTTTTCAGCAGAGGCCCAGGGAGAAAATCTCCACATAACATTTGACTGACATTTCCATTAACACATCATTTTGTTAAACAATAATACAACATTTTTTCTATGCTACATAGCAGCAATTAAAAGACATGCAAATTAGCTAATAATGAGGTCTTTCCCCATTGTTGCTAACACGTCTCTGAATTAGAAAATACCACATTGTTTAAACAGGCCCTTTTTGCCACATACCTTAAAGTCAACACTGCAATTCTCTCTGAATCCTTGAGAATATGTAGAAAATGTAATTAACTATATAAACAGAAAATAAATGAGCAGTTATCATTGTAATATGCTTCATTACTGACTCACAACTTGAGCCATAAAAATGAACCTCACTTATCTGTGTAAGAGTGGAAGTCACATTCATCAGCAACCCAAAATGTGAGATTTGATAAATGATAAAAAGCAAAGCGAAAAAAAAGATAAATAAATGAGATGACTGAAAATACCCCCAAATATTTGATGGAAGTGTAAGGCCATCATGGAAGTGTAATACCAGACTTAGACTGGCTTTGTTTTATATATCCCTAAGGTGGGGTTCCCATTTTATGCTTGAGACTCAATAGTGCAATGCCTGAAACTGTAGAAATTTAACTGAATTAACTGAAATATATACTAAGTATAAAACTGCTCCTTCTCAGAGAATTAATTCTTTGAGGTAGTGATCTCTGGGCTATGGTATGTAAATAGTGGTTGTGAAAAACCCACAATGGGGGGTTCAGATGGCTTGTCTTGTGCAAAAATGCTTTTAATATACAACTGCAAGCTTGATACTTCTTTGTCGCAGTTGAATGATCACACTTTTTGAAGTTTTAGGACTTTTATTATAACAACTCAAAGTTCTGCTAAGGCACATTCTAAAGAGACCTGATACTTTAACATACACTTTCCATTTTTCTTCGTTCTACACATAATTTAAAGCATGAGCAAATTATGGCATAAACTAATTATTTTATATGACAGTTGTACTACTTTTTTAACAAAAGATCTTTTGACCATTTACATTCAGTTGAAGTATTTTTATTAATGAAAAAGGAAAAGTAAAGATTCAAAGCAAGTTGTCATTCTAAGATCTGTTTCCACCACTGTCAGAGGAAAAATTTATTGAATGCACAAGTCCATCTGTCAGACTTGGTGAGTTCCCTATTCTGGATGTCTTCCACATGATAATGTTTTAAATATTAACACTTAGCAATAAATAATAGGTCTAATGAGCCAGAAGGTTAACTTACTTGGTGTAAAAAAGAACATAGTGGTAGCCATACTTGCCAATCTGTGTATTATATCCAGGGTCACTTATTCAAAATGAGCTTGGTTAGAGCAAAACTAATTGGTCAGATTCCAAACAAACAGTCGTGGACAGAGCAGCATATTGAAGGAATATGTCACCGCATCTGTTAAGGATGTGATTCTATAACGTGGGCTAAAACAAGACCAAGTAATTATTCAGTGTAGGATAATTATGGACGCTGCACATATTGACTGGATTCTAAAATATATTGGGTAAATCCAACATAATTTAAATGCAACAAAGTACTTCACTGACAACTTTCTGAAAGCACTCTGGAGAGGCCATATGTGTTGTATCTTAATGTCATTATAGTCCACAGCTTCATAGGGAATTCTACATAATCCACAAACCTTACTTAAAAAATGCAACTGGCATTTCATACACTACAGTAGGCTGGGGAAATGCAAGCCTACTGTAGTGCATTAAATGCACTACCAAGGATGGGCTAATGCAATCCATACTAGAGGATGATCTGCAAATGCTCCATATACATAAGTCTAACTCTTTATGCACTACCCATTCAAAAGAGCTGAATCTAATATGCAACATCAACAAAACCTGCTAGAGAGACAGGTTTGTCTCCCAGAGGCTCCCCCATCTCTGGAATAAACTTCCCATACACATCAAACAGAGCACCTTGCTGATCCTCTTCAAGCGCAACCTTGATGAGTGGATGGGAAACCACAAATTTGTCCCAGATGTTCCACCTGTGTCCCTCAATGACAGGGGTGACAGGTGCTGACTGAAGTTTCTTTTTGGGGATAAACTCTTGGCTAGGCTTGGAAGGGCCCCAGGGCCATTAACCTAGTAACTTCCCATGATCAGAAGGCAGCCAGCTAGGCATCTAACCAGGGTACAAATAAGCCAGGTCTCTGACTAGGAAACAGACAAATACAGGTTGGACAGCAAGCTAGTGCAGGCTGTGTGTAGGATGTGTACACCCCACAGATATGCTTGTAGTCTGCAGAGTAACCCAATAAGGATAGAAACAAAATTGCGTCTGAGTCTAGGTATACTGTCCTCTGCGACATTTCAGCAGCATTTGGGAGATGCTGTAAGAGTATCCCATACAGCTGCAAGCCACATCTTCTTGTTTTTTCTGGAATCAATGTGCACCAGCATGAATAATAATATCCACTCCCAACAACAGTCATGGAGGAAAGAATTGCCATGCAACAGCTCCATGCTATAGCCACCATGTCCTCTGGAAAAGGTGGTACACTTGAGTTACGCATCCCTAGATTATGTGTAGGGAGGTACATGCAGAAGGGTGCATTGAACTCAGTTATTGGTGTGATGAAGGCTGTGAACTATGGAACTATTATGACCTTTGATGGGGATATCCTTCACGTAGTCAGGAGTTGAATTATATACAATGGAGTAGTAACAACAGTAGACAAATGCTGTTGGATATTCCACACACCATCTACCTCAGTACACAGGTCACATATCACTTGGTTTGCTCATAAGGGTGTGTGCTGGCTGCAATATCACTGGATTGTGTATTTGTTTTCAAAACGAACCACTTGGGACTATATGAAGAGACGCATAACTGAACTGTCAGATTATGTGTCAGAGGCAGGTATGACCCTAGCCCTGAGCAGCATTCTACCTTCACCCAGGATGATAACAGAATATAAACAAAGTTGATAAACTTCAAGAATTGGCTTAGCTTCTGTTGTCAAGTCCAAGGGGATACAGTATCTCTCAGCCTGGGCTTACATGGGTGACAAGCCATGCTGTTTTGCCAGAGATGGTCTGAACCTGTGAACTCTAGGCTGTTGGATAGTGGCAAAGGTGCTTGCTTCCCCCATAGTGCCTTTGTTAGGCAATGTTAAATCAACACAAGTTCTGACATAACATCATCCACTGGAGGCAAACTCAAAATTCTGCTGCTTAATGCTTGGAGTCTAAACATGAAGCTGCACCAGAAGAAATGGCCAGCCTGCTAGCTGACAGATTTGGTGCAAATTTCAACCCCTTAGCCCCACCAGCCATATCCTAAAGCATACCTGACACTAGTCATCTGCCTAGTATTTCTAGACATCAGGTCATATCTGCAGTCTCCAAGACTAAAAAAACCTCAATGGTACCAGATAATATCCCAGTTTTCTTACTAAACAGTCAAAAACAGAACCTAGTGGAAAAAAGTAACATGCTCTTTAACTACAGCCTGAGAACTGTCTTTGTTGTAGTGGAGTGGAAAACAGCAGCAGTAATCCCCTTGCTCAAAGGTGGGGAGGCATCAACTAACCCTGGGAACTATAGACCTATAAGTCTAACTAGTCTCATCTGGAAAGCCATGGAAAGAATCATCATGGGCCTTATCAACAAGGACATAGGTGACAGTCAAACTCTAGACGCAACTCAATTTGGCTTTGTTAAATGTAGATCATGCTTATTAAACCTAGTAGACTTCTTCAAGAAAATCACCAAAGCCCTGGATGAAGGTAACACAGTGCATACTGCCTATCCTGGTCTAGCCAAGGGTTTTCACACAATCCCCACTCAGGTATCATAGAGAAACTCTCCCAGCTGGGGATTAACCTTTACATCACTAGATGGTTAGCCAGTTGGCTCACCACCAGAACATATACTGTCAAAGTTTGTGACTCACTCTCTACCCATAGAACCATCACTAGTAGTATATCACAAGGATCTGTGCCGGGACCTATACTGTTCCATATCTATTTTTCAGATGCCCAGGCTAAGGTTTACAGCCTTTTGCTTATCAAGTTCATTGATGATTGCAAATTGGGTGCAATCATTGAGTCCACCAGCAATGTAAAGATATTACAGGAGGGGCTAACACAAGCAAATAGTTGGTGCCAAAACCACACAGTCTGAAAATAAATGCAAAAACATGTCATTATTTTTGTCTTTTGTAAAGTAGAATTCCCTTCTTATTATAACATTGACAATACCTTATATGTACCTGCAGCCATCCTACTTAACTCCCTTTCCATATTCCCATTTCTTCACTAGACTTATCATTAAGACCTTTTTCCTCTCTCTTATCTTACTTTATCCAATCTGCTCTCATTTCTATATCCTCCCTCTTTATATAATTTACTTTATCCTACTACTCTTCTTTTTTTTCTGCCCCCTCTAGAGCACTTCATTCCTCCTCTACTCCTATCTTCGTTTGCACTTTCCTTCTTCTGACCTTGTATATAACTATGTACTATTCTTTGGATTATATTTATTTTTCTTATCCATTGTATCCATACGTTTGTTTTGCTCTTTATATTATTAACTTGTCTCTATTTGTATGCATTTTTATGTTTTGTTCATGGCTTTTCCCCTCGGGTCTCCACTGAAAATGGGTAATTTCTTACCCAGTTGGACTAACCCAGATAACAAATGTGCAATAAAATAAATAAATAAATACCCCACCCCACAAGCTCAAACCCAGTTGTGCAAGACCTGGGAACACAGGTAGACAGCAATCTGAACTTTCACCTCCAGGTTTCCACAGTTGTAAATTAAGCCTTTTGTGTTGTGCACCTCATAAGTCAGGCCATCATATCCAGTTCTGAGGATGTTATAATGCCACTGTTCTCAACCCTCATCAGAACACTAATTGAGTGCAATGTTCTTTTTCACATGTACCTCACCAGACACCTACAGTAGTTGGAGAGACCGCAGGTGTTTCTCAATAAGAAAATACAGGCCATACAAACAATGCCATGATGTATGTGGATATAACGAAAGCCCTGTCACTGTACTCTGTATCGTATGGAATGAGGTGACTTGTGCCTAATTTACAGGCCGGTCTCTGACTCTGCCCTGCTATGCATCTGCAAATATAATGGCACAAGAGTCACTCGCTCTAGGGATATTAACCTAGACTGTGACATTAACAGAACATGCGTGACAGACAGCTTTAGCTGATGACATCAGCCGAGTCTGATGAGAATAAGAAGGTAAGAGTAGTGTCCAACATGCTAGTGTAAAATGTTCTTTCTGATATCAAGCAAGTGCTTGAGCACACACAAACACATGCACACACACACACACACACACACACACACACACACACACACACACACACACACACACACACACACACACACACACACACCCAAACACACACACACATACCAGTTGGCTGCAGTGGAAATACCCTACCTATATAAATACACTGACTAGAGATCTCCATATTTAACACAAGTGCCATGGCATAAGTCTGAACTTGGAAAGTGTTGGACAACACTTTATAAGTGATGACATCACAGTATCTGGTGAGGGGTAGATGGTAATAGCAGTGTCTGACATGCTGGTGTAAAATGCTCTGTTTAATGTCAAGCAAGTGCACAAACACACATACAAGTTGACTGCATTGAGATTAGAACACCTATCTAACTATGTACACAGACTAGAGAACTCAGCGCTTTACACAAGTTCCGCAGCACAAGTCTCACTTTCAAAAGGCTACAGCACAGTTTATAGTGGATGATAGCAGCACTGGATGTTTGAGAAAAGATGTTGGGAGGCCTGCATTAAATTGATATGTAGGCTTTTTCAACTGTCAAAACATTGCTACTCCATGGGATTGTAGTGGTGACCGCACAATATTCAATTTTGCTGTTCTGACTAGAAAGACACACACCAGCTGACTGTAGTGAGAACAGATCCCCTACTTATCTAAATGCACAGACTAGGGAACTCGGTACTTTATGCAAACACCACAAGTCTGACTTTTACAAGGCTGCAGGACAATTTATAATGGTCATCAATACTGGATGTTTGTCAAATATTGGTACTCCATGGGATTGTAGTAATGAGTGCAGAATACACAGTTATGCTCTTCTGACTAGACACACACACACACACACACACACACACACACACACACACACACACACACACACAAGCACACACATTGACCGCTGTGAGATTAGAACCCATACCTAAGTACACAGACTAAGGAACTCAGTACTTAATGCAAGTGCCACAGCACAAGTCAGACTTTTTCAAGACTACAGGACAATTTATAGTGGATGACATTAGCACTGAATGTTTGGGAGAAGATGTTGGGAGACCTGCATGAAATGTATGTGTAGGCATGTAGAACTGTCAAGGAATGAAATATCTTCATTATACTAGATTGATGAGTGTGCAAAGTGTAGCATTTG
This sequence comes from Protopterus annectens, assembly GCF_019279795.1. NCBI lineage: Eukaryota > Metazoa > Chordata > Ceratodontiformes > Protopteridae > Protopterus > Protopterus annectens. Next base: position 1,444,345,587 of record NC_056731.1, read on the forward strand.
CTATTTTGTTTCCAATGTGCAGGTATACTTTAAAATGACAGCTTTTCAAACTATTTGTAAACATTTCTACAAGTACTGGAAATATGAATGTGTATTGTCAATATAAAGATAGTACATGCCATATAAGATAGCATTTTTAATTATTTTCTGTAGTGCAGTTTCCATATCGGGGAACAAATACTGGCAGACCATATTTCAAGTGCATGGGTATAGGTAATACATGGCTGCAATGAAAATATATGTCCTTTCTTTAAAAATGTCCTTCTCTTTCTTTGTGTTGTTACATTTATTTTCATGGGCAAAGGTGTACATGGCAGTAAACATCATACATACTCATGTACACTTTCCATAGGGCAGCTCCACACAAACACATTAAGTGGAGGGGTGTGGCAGTCAGCACTTTGGACAGTAATGAGTGGAAGAAAAAAACATCAGTAAGTTTCTTTTTTGGGGAACAGATGATACAGGGTTTGAATCTAGGTCAATGTAAATTTCTTACATATGTATTCAGGATGTCTACATATGCATTCAGGATGTCATTAAATAATTAAATGTGAAAATTTTAGCAAATGTAAGATGGAATGCCTACAGTGAAGTATTGTACAAAACAAACAGTACTGAACTGGTTAATGTCAACAGCACATATATGGACATGCACATTCATACATTCATCAACGTAAAGAAATAAATTGGTATAACTTTTTTAATATGAGTGCCTTTAATCTAATCTGACTGTGTGCTATGTTAGTGCAATGTGTTTAAGCAGCATTGCATGGAGGTAACTACAGCATGCCATAGGATGTGAAGAACCATTCATTGTTGCTTGGCATTGGTGCACAATGCCAAACTTCATGCAAACACAGAGGACAAAAAGTGAAGGGTTTTAATGGGGATTTGTTAATTAGGTCTGTGGTGTGTGATTCCATTTTTGACCAGATTAAATGTGTTAAATGGATTTGATAGGAAAACAGTGAAATGGGGGGGGGGGCAAGCAGGGGAATAACAAAGGGAAAGCAATAGAGGAATGTGCAGGAGGGAGGTAGGAAAGAACCATATCTATCCACTTCTTTAACAGTATACAATGAAAAATATGTATAGAATATTAGCTGAATTTGGACTGCCACCTCAACAGATGGGATGATACCAATGCAATCACATTGTATAGCCAATTGGACTGAATCAAGTGTGTTGAGAAGACACATGTGTGAAGTGGAGAGCTATGTATGGGTTGAGATTCTTTTTTTTTGTGGGACATCAGTAAAATGGGAATGTTGGGTAAGGGGCATAAGAATTTCTGGGTCAGGCAAGTAGGGTTGGTGAGGAAGCATATGCATACAGACAAGATAAGCAAGATGACAGACAGGGATGACAAGGACATGGCAGAATGAAGGACACCATAATTGGGGTTAGAGAGGGGGCAATCAAGGCCTATGACTGTCAAATATGGGGACAGTGAGAATCTAGTCTTCACCTGCAGGAATGTCATCACTGTCCCCTTACTCTGCTTGCTGTTAGAGTGCTTGACAACATCTCCTGCAGACCATGAAAGTGAGAATCCTCTCCATCCAGCATAGGTGTGCATTTATGATGCTCTGCATGACCCTATGCACCAACTCTGGCAACTCCGGTTGGGTGACAAAGTCACCATTTCTGCCAGTACTCCTGGAGGATACCATACCACAGCTGCTGGAGTAGTGCTATCTGATATGGAGGGCCTAGGTAGTGCAGGGGTAGCAAAGGCAATACTGCCAGCTTGTGTCCCACACTTAATGGGCATCGATGCAGTAGTCAGTAGAGTGGGGGCTGGCTTAGCCATGAGGGTTGGCCTACCCCCTTGTGCTGTAAAGCATTTTGTGATTTTTCACAGATGCATGTCATGGAAACACTTTGACAACACATAGAAAAATAAAAAACAGAGTTAAGGGTTGGGGTAGAAGAAAAAAAAAATAATTAGTACCATAATATGTGACATACACTGCATTATCACAATAATGAAGTATTTTATATTTCTCTGTACTTTTACATTTAAGTATACTTTTTAAGAACTGCAAACTATAAGTATTGGTTGCACAAAGTAATTGTTTCAATGTGCATATATTGCACATATGCTTTGTCATATTATACAGATTTCTGTTAGCAGCAGGGCATTTATGCCACTTCTGGTAAAAGTAAAGTACTGTAATATTTATAAAGGATATTAGTACTGCATTTTATGTATTTCTTTATTGTATTTTATGTGTTCCTTATCTGTGATATTTGAACCCATAATGCCTGACTACAGTATTACACTTGACTCCTACAGCTAGCTTGTGCTACATACTGCAGCATGCATGCTTGCTTTTTCTGTTAGGATATGCATGCTTAATTTACTACTAATTTTTTAGAAGAGCAATACTTTAGCTGAAATAATAGTTGGGTTAAGCTGCATACATACCCCTTGCTTCCCTCATTTTGCTCATCATAGGCCTCTCTATTCACTTGGCTTTCAAGGTCAGATGTGGAATAAAAAGAAGAGAAGAAGAGAAGACCATTGTGCATACCTGTCTTACCTATATACAGCTTTCTATCTTCTATTAATTCTATTTATTATTATACTTACACAACTCTGGGATATCAGCAGTGCTGAACTCATCCATCCATTGGTTGAGTGTATCTCTCTTGCACCTTTTTAGGTTATTAAAGTGATGCCTACACTGTTTTCCAGTTCATGGAATGCCAGTCTTACTGGAGACAGCCTTGGTGAGACTATAACAAGCCGCAGACCTGTAGTGAGAGCAGGTGTATTCTCTCTGCAAGAGCCCTCAACTGTGGCACTTTACAAGGAGTCCAATAAAGATCCTGGACTCCTCAACACCCCACCTCTGTTCTCTAATTGGGCACCTTCCGTTCTATCACCAAACATACCTAACCAAAGAGAAACAGCAATACTACTGAGTGTTTTCCACCAATACATGTTATTACATTTACTGGCAGTGTACAAACTTGAACAATGATTCAGACTGTGTTTGCATGATGTTAAGTGAAGAGCAACAGTACTAAACAGAGATGAAAGCAATTTTTGAAATTGGAAGGTTAATCTGATACTAGGCATTTGTTTTATGGTTATCTGCTGCTGTAACTGATAGGTGATTTAACTTTGCAGATGAGTACCGGGGGGGGGGGGCATACATTTTATGACCTGACACATTTTTTGTATTGCTTTACACACTTATAAAATTACTTTTTAAAATGTGGGATTCAAACCTATGAATAAGGCACTAAACATTTTCTTCCATAGTGGTGATTTTTTATCCTTGCCACAGAAGTGCTTTTCAGACTTATTCATTATTTACATATCAATAGACATGACAGGCTGAGGGGTTAACCATGTATGAGTGTGACCTGACAAGGTTCTCCTTTATACATCCCTCTGTGTATGATTATTATTAAAGTCTGAAGACCATCCAAGCCTATATAACACAATTATGATTGCAGAAACATATTAGACAGTATACCCTCAATCACACAAATAATTCATACAAGTTATTAAAAACTGAGTGGACGAACCTTAGTAAAACTGGGAGAGCGTAATAATTTTTTTCATGTGGATTTTAATATAAAGCAAAATGGAGCAACAGTAAAAATAATTGGAATTTCATGTATTACAACCCAGAATCATCTCCATTACAGCCTTACACTTGCTGCCACAGGAATAGTTTTAAAACAGTTGGATATTTTCACATTCATTCTTAACTTCTGAGTGTTAACCTCTACACAATGCTGCTTAATGGGATTGAGCAATGGAAAGCAAATGATGCAACAATGTATCCTTTTTGAACTTGACAATGTCTGCATCCTGTCTGCAGGTGTTCTGTCTGCTTCATTTGTGGGCCAGACCTCCAGGTTTATGCAGCAGTAAGTGACACGCAAATATTGGAAGCAATGCTAAACCTGTTTATCCTTGTGAGCAGTGTTTCTTAGGGTTGTTCCTTAAAAGACAAATGTGAGACTTCAACTGTCATTTACAGATCATGTGGATCACTGTATTTAGCAGATGTGCTACACACACACATGATTCACACATGTGGTTTATGCACTGGTTATCATAGAAGTACATTACATGATATCTGTAGTATTTCTATTTTTCCACTGTTTGTGTTGAGTATTGTGCAAACACTGGTATTAAAAATATGTAAAATAGACAACATTACAAAATAAATTTTAGTACACATAAAAGCTATTACACAACTCTGGATTTGAAGTCTCACACCAGTGAACCTAAAAAAAACAGTAAGGGTGTCTTATCCCTTTTTGCCACAGACATAGCTTTGGAGCAGGAATGAAAATCAGTATGCATACAAGCAAGTCCAAAATATTCCACAGTATTAAGATATATGGCACTTGTAAACTCCTGTATTGTTTGTACATGTGTTAAGTTTAGATGTAGTGCAATGAGTGATCACACAACCATTTATAACTATTGTGTGCAGAATTGCAGCTCTGTCTTATTATTGTATGGCATTCATTCTACTCATATCTGATCAGTAATCTCAGACATGCAGTCTGTAAGGCATTTTGTATCATTGTCCTTAAAATGTGTGAGGATATTAAATGGCAATAATATACAATTTTCTACAAATGCAGGGGAGGTTGTATATTACTGAACAGAAAATGCAAAATGTATGCTGCTTACTAACATTTAAATTGCTAATACAATTACTTCTACACTTTGTAAGTTTAACCTGGCTGACACATCCACTGGAGGTAAGGGAGTCTGAATTGCTGTTGTGTTTTCCTTCTTCCTACCAGTAATCATTCACAGATACATACCTTCAGCAGCAATCACTGAGGGGGTGCCTGCACTCTATTTATATCTGCTACACAGAGCCAGAAATTTTGGATTCAGTAATTATAATGAGTTCATACCTCATTCGCATATCCACTGTACTCACAGGCCTGAATCTATACTATAAAAATGGAACTGTGTAGGTAGGGAACATAAAGGTAAGGAGACTTATTTAAGTGGATGACGCAGACAATTACTATTACTGATAATTTATCTGTACAGAAGACTACTAATCTTGATAAGGTAAGATTACATTTTCCAGTTATATACCAGATATGCTCAGATGTCACTTAAAAAGATATTTTATATATGCATTAGAAAATGCTGCTTTTATCTGTATGAAATTCTTAGAAATTTACTGCTAGCATAGGCATTTTTGATGGGACATTTTGCTTTCTCAGATGCACAGCCTCATTAACCTTCATCACAAGTATTAATGTTACAGCCATTTCTCTTTACTCTCTTCTATTGTTATTTCAGTGACATGTAAATGTCCTATACTGTCAATGACACAGGGATGTTAGCCTTCTGGGATGGTCCATAGACAACTCTAGGGGAGTGCTGGCCACAGGTAGAGGTGAGTGGCAATTGCATAAAATTAATGTTCTGTGATAAATGTGTACACATGTTTTTGGGACAGTTTCTTTGATAGCACTTATAGCAATTATCTGTTTTATTACGTTGCTTGGTAGTAAAATGTCATTTTCCTGTTGTTTTGGGGGTGGGAGATCCAAGTTCCATTTTTGTGTTCACACAAACAAAATATTGTTTGTACAGAGGTTTGCTTTGCTATTGTTATTCCCCTTGTTTTGGATACAACCTTGCTTTGTGTGTGACTGTGATATGTTACAGGCACAAAAATCCTTTTTATATTTGAATATCTTGAAACTTTTTTTGTTTCTCTAGTGAGCAATATTGAAAAACTACTAGATATTTGTTATATCTAAGCCCAACATTTATTTATGTGATATCTATGTATATTATCATTCTTTTGTGTTTTATGTCACCTAGGACTATGGTACCCAGGAGTACCAATCCCCACAAACCCCCCTTCAGTGACCCTGTGAATTATGTCATTGTACAAGCAATTAGGTGACATGGTGGCTTTTTACTTGAGAGAGGCTATGCGGATATATTGGGAAGAATGCAAATTTGGCAGCAGATATTGGACAATGTCAACACTGTTGGTGTTGCAGCAGGACATATGATCAGGTGCATCATAGGACCAATGACATGATTTAATTAGCCCGGAGGAGAGCAGCTGCAGTGACCCATGGAAAGATGGCTACTGGGGACATTCCTCTCAACCGCTTAGAGCAAGAAATTTGGACAAAGCCATAAATAAAAGTGGAACAATGGCCCACAAATAGGAGCAGTTTTTAAATATTGCTCTTAAAAACTTAGAAAGTTGATAGAATAACAGGTTTTGCATTAGCATGAATATTCTGGAGGGTATGAAGTCTGAAACTCAAATGTTTGCCGTTATTTTCTAGCTTCAATATTTAATGATTTGTCACTAATTTGCCAGCAAACCACAATTTTATGAAAAACGGACAAAAAATATAAGGCAAAAATCTGGACATTCTGCAAAAATCTGTACAGATGAGAGGAATGACTGGGAGGTCTGCTACAGAATCCCCACTGGCACCAAATGAAGAGTTTTTGTCCACTGTCAAGGATCCATAGAGCTCAGTGGAAAGTGCACAACAGCATGTGATTGATGATGGTTGTGCTGTTTCAGGGAGGACAAGTATGTTCCAGGAGGAGATTCCAGGTAGGCTTACCTATGTCAATTGCTAAATACTTCTTGTATAGTAAAATATTGACAGCAATACTTAAGATTGTTTAATACATTTTTTGGGAGTGCATTAGCTATTTGTTCATAGAGTAGTATTAGGCTAACTGCCTTGTGGGCCATTTTAAGCCTAGACAATTATCCCATCGAAAAATCAAACCCTGAACCTTGTGTCTGTAAGGTAAACACTGTAACCATCATACTAACTATTTTGGCTCATGGGCTTGCGGTCGATGTGTCATCCAACTTTCTGTTAAATGTATTGTTAATGGACATATAAAGGGAAAACATTTTTCAACCATGTTACTGTGAATTGTGAGGATGGTGTTCTTACCTTTTGCTTAACTTCTTCTAGGACCATCCTCCCTAGGAACTGTAGAGTCATCTGCACATGGTAAGTCAAGCATTTTTATTTCTGCACTGATGAGAAGTTCACTGAAATATTTATTTAATCTGTATGTGTGATGTGGTTTTCAGGACTGTGTGTGCATTGCTGTACTCTCTGTAATAGTGGTATCAGTGTTAGTTTGTTAGCATATATTGAACTGTAGTAGTGTAGTTATTCATTTCTTTCCTATGTTTGTTGCTTATAGGTTTATAGGTGTGCACTAGGCTAATGGGTCTGGAGCCTTTACAAGCCTAGCCCATAGGATTACCCTGGCATTGTGCCACCCGACCTTAGTTCCAAGTGCCTCTGTTGAGTATAGCCACTGGAGTGGTCCCTGGGGTGAATTTTCTATTTCCCATCCACTCATCAAGATTTTTTTTGAAGAGGACCAGTAAGGTGCTCTGCTTGACGTGTATGGGAAGTCTATTCCATAGCATGGGCAATCTCTGGCTTATGAACCTGTCCCTCCAACATGTTTTGTTGATTGTGGTAATGAGGTTGAGGTCCCTGGAGTGTGTGGTGCAGAGGGATTGGGATTTCTTTAGATGTAGCATTTCTAACAGAGCTGGGTCAGACATGGCTTTGTAAGTCAAGCAGAGATCGCCTCTAAGTAGGCGATATGAGACAGATAATAGTTGGAGTTTTGTGAGTCTGTTCATATAGGACAAATGTTTAAGGCCCATGATCCTCTTTGTGAGGTACTTTTGTGGCCACTCCAGTTGTTGCAGGTGTTTAGTGAGGTACATGCCAAATGGGGCATTGTAGTCAATGATTGGCCTAATGAGGGAAGAGTAGAGGGAGACAATGACCTCACTCTTACTGGAAGCAAAACCCTTAGTAATGAGATGTGCCACATAGAAGGACTTTCTGACCACAGTGGCAATGTGGGGGTCAAAAGACAAATTGCTGTCAACCTGTGTTCCCAGATCTCTTATAACACCTTCTGTGTTCAGTGGACTACCATCAATGTCGTAATTCTTGGGAACCGGGTTTTTCCCAAAATGGACGACTATGCATTTTTTGGCATTGAGCTTAAGGCCATGGTTCTGACACCAGTCGTTGGTCTCAGTGAGGCCTTTATGTAGGATTTGAACATCACTTGGGGAGTTAATAAAAGCTCCCAACTTACAACTGTCTGTGAACTTTGTCAGCCAGAGTCCCCTCATGTTGGCCTGGACTACAGAGAAGTAGATACTAAACAGGAGAAGACCCAGAACCTAACCCTGTGGGACTCCACTTGTGACTGGTCATCAGTCTGACTTGGAGTCAGCTACTTTCAAACTGTGGGTTCTACCTGTGAGCAGGTTTGCACCCCACATATTGATATAGGGGTTGATGCCTAGCTTAGTGAGTTTTTCTATGATTCCTGAGTGGGGAATGGTATCAAAGGCCTTGGCCAGATCAAGGTAGGCTGTATGAACTACTTTGCCTTCATCTACAGCTCTGGTAACTGACTCAAAGAAGTTGACCAAGTTGAGCAGGCATGATCTACCCTTCACAAAACCAAACTGTGTGGGATACAGAGTTTGGAGATTCCCTATATCCTTGTTTATTAGGTCCATGATGATGTGCTCCATAGCTTTGCATATCAAGACTCATCAGGCTAATGGGTTGATAGTTCTAGGGTCTGTAGTTGTTCCTCCTTTGTGGAGAGGGATGACTGCAACAGTGCACCATTCAGTAGGGACAAGCCTGAAGTGAGGCTGTGATTGAACCAGGCACACAGGTGAGATGCCAGTTCACTCTGTAGTTCATGTAGAACACAGCCAGGGATATTGTCAGGTCCCATAGAAGCTATATTCTTGGCCTTGGACAGTATTGTTTAAACCTGTGCATCAGTAATACTAGGTGCCTGGCAATCTACTGGTATTGTGACTGGTCCTTTGGGGGGAAGAGTGGGGTAATGTTGGCACTGAATCTGTCAGCCAGTATATTGGCAATGTCTGTTGGCTCAGTATAGGAGGTACCATTGTGCAGTAGCTCAGACCAAATCACAACTGATCCTGATAGTGGAAGTGTAGGACTCTTACTACCTGATGTCAGAGTATCGGCAGACCCTAATGCTGATGGTGGGTAAACAGAGGTACAATCAGGGGGTGTAGAGGTTGAATCAGACACTGAGGTTGACATTCAGCCATCCCCTGTAATTCCATCAGACAGAACCAATAGATCTACACCAACCCATTCCAGTGAACTGACTGACACTGGACAGGTGAAGTGTGAGAAACTTGATCCATTTAGTTACTGCAGCTTCAGTGCCTGTTGACTCTGGCTATAGCCAAAGTGTGAGTGAGGTGCCATGCAGGAAGGTTGTTAGAGGTGCTTGGAGGAGGCCTGCTTTCCATCCTGTTCCTGATCCAAGTGTATCTTTCCGTGCCACTCAACATATGTTTAGGTCCATCATGAAGGAGCAGACACATTCCAATAAGGCCTCTGAAGAAATGCTTAGGGTTGTAGATATGGCACAAGCTAAAAATCAAAAGAAAAACGAGTTGAATGGTAGGAGAAAGCTGAAATAAGCAAATACGAATAAGGTAATGCTAAAGCAACTAAAAACTTTAATATGGTAAGCGCTTTCAGTGGTAAAAATATTCCACCTTCTTCAGACCCAGAACAACATAAAACTGATGCTTATATAGCTTGTAGTTAATTATCAATTAGTCATTCAATCAACCAATAAAAATAAAACCAGATAAAAGTACAATATTTAAGCAATATGAAACCTGCTCTAAAATGTTACAATGTTAAGTACATAATACTCAATTTATAAATAACATTAAATATATATGTATAACATGTGTAAATGTTATACTAAAAAATCACATTTTAAAATGCTACTAGGGCAAAACTGAAAATGTATAATATGTGATAATGACATAAATTTACTGTAAGAACTAAGATATTTAGCTAAATATAGACACATAAAAAATATATAGTAATATGTAAAAAATAAATAATTAATTGCATGCTGGTTAAAGACCAAAATCTGATCATAATAATACTGAATATATGACCAAAAACAAAGTCCATATTTTTATATATATAAAACTGTGTAAATGTTACTATATTTCAAACTTAATCAACAAAAAGGTACAGTATCAAATTCGAAATATTTTATGCAAAATTAATATGTTATCTATTTAAAGCTTTTAATTTTAACACGCTTTTAATAGACACAAATTCATTTAAACCAGGGAAAATGTATGCAGCTGTTTTGATTTGCCAATACAACTCATTTTGTTCTAATAAAAGTTGCCAAGGCCCCTCTCTCGGGTCTAAAAGTGTTTGGTGTACAACCAAAAATAAAAACTCATGTGTTGGAAATTGTAAAATATGCCGAGCAAGAGCATTGTTAACATCACCTTTACTAACAGCATAACAATGCTCATATATTCTTTGTTTTAGTTTCCGCTCGGTCTTACCTATATAAAATGAGGGACAAACCTGACAGCAAGCTGCATATACTACAGCTTTGGACTCACAATTAAAGGAGCCATTTATTGTGTAGTGTTTGTTATTAATATTGATGTCAGTAGTCACTTGAATGTGTTTACACTGTGTGCAATGCCCACATTTACGCATACCTTTATGTACCCACTTGTTCGTACCTAGATGCTCATTCTTATGCCTTTCCAACAGATTTTTAAGGTTAAAACCCCTTCTAAAAGTGAAGCGGGGTCTGATACCTAGCTTAGTACAAGTGGATGGTTCTTCCAAAATTAATGCCCAATTTTTTATAAAAATCTCTTTGACTCTTGCCGTGTCAGCTGAAAAAGTAGATAGGAAACTGAGATGTAATAACGTGACACTGTCATCGTTTTTGTCATGCTGTCATGTAATTAGATTAGTATTGGTAGTAATACCATCCTTATATGCTCTACTAGTTAAAATAGGTTTAAACCAACCTGTGGATCTCTTGTCTTTAACTTCTGTAAGTGTTTCTAAAAATAATTTGATAGTTTACCCCCTACTTGTGAACATGGACTTCATCTTGTTACATTCTAAGTCAAAGTCAACATCTTCAGTAACCATCCGTGCAGCTTTCACCAACTGGCCTTTAACAACTGTCCTTTTCTGGTGATATGGATGTTCACTAGTATAGTGCAGGAAGGCATTGGAGTAGGTAGATTTCCTATAAATGGTAGCTTTATACTGCTTGTTATACCTGTCATTAATCAGTTGTACATCAAGATATGTTATGCTATCTACCCCTACTTGATAAGTGAATTCAAGAAAATTGGTTTTGTTGGTAATATGTTGTATGAATCCTTCGATCAGTTTGATGTCACCTTGCCATACCAGACACATGTCGTCTTTGGTATCTGGGGTACCATAGTACATTTTCCTGAAAAACACTATCAGGGAACAAAAAATTATGTTCCCAATATGCCATGACACTGTTGGCGAAACTGGCACCACATGGGGACCCCGTGGCTACCCCTTTGTTTTGTAAAAATATATTCTTGTCAAACATAATATAGTTATTAGAAAGAATCAGATCCAAAAGTGTTTCAACCAGACATATTTTATCATGCTCTACATTCTTGGACAACATAAATTCTCTCACCCATTCTGTACCCAGTTGGTGGGAGATGACTGTGTATAGATCTTTTACATCGATCGTAACAAAAATGTTGTTGTCCTTATACTCCAAGTTGTTAATATTATCCAGGAAACTCCATGAATCACGACATATTTGTAATTCCTGGTTAATAAGTGGTTTAAGAATACTATCTACCAATTTAGCACAAGCAAAAGTAATTGAACCCCTACCATCGACAATGGGTCTAAAAGGGGGGGTTCCTAATATCCTTGTGTAGTTTTGGAGTCCCAAAAATACTAGGAATTCTAGGTGCTGCCATAGAAAGATACTGAAAGGTGTCTATATCAACACCATAGAAAGATACTGAAAGGTGTCTATATCAATAGACACTTCCAGAAATAAATCAAGAGCAGTTCTAATGTGCCTGTATGCAGTATTAACCTGATGTAAACTAGCAGGGGTATATACCTCAGAATCCATGTGTTCATGCATCTTACTAATGTAGTTAGACTGATTCATAAACACCATGCCCCCTCCCTTGTCCGGCTTCATAATTCTAATACCACAATTGTGTATCAAGTTGATGTATTGTTTGTCCTCAGAAACAAAGTTAGTGTGCGTTAATCTAACATGCGTATCATTATCTGATAGTCTCCTTAAATCTATCTCACACATTTTTTCAAAGGACATTAATGTGGGTACAAGTGGGGGGTTAAACAAACTAGAAACTCGTAGAGAGTTCACAAGTGTAGAATTGGTCCCCATCAGAACCGCTAAATTCAATTTGCGCACATACATTTTAAGATCAACTATCATTTTTACAAAATTAGTTTTCTGATGGGGGACAAAGGAAAGACCTTTAGCAAAGAAATCAACCATATTTTGATCTACAGTTAAAGCAGTATAGTTGAAAACTTTAAAGTTACTGTGTGTGCTCGATAAAATTTCTGGTTCATTAGGTGCAATAGGTGTTATCTCCTCCTCTTGTTCCTCCGATTGTTTTTCCAATTCCCTTGCCGTCTCAGGTTCAATTGATTGTTCTGGTTGTTGTGGTTTGAATCCCTGTCCACTTGAAAAACCTGGTTGTTAGCAGTTGAACTAGAGCCATTAACATCATTCAACTGCTGCTGGTTAAGTTGTGTTTGGTTATTTCTTATTCTTTGACTTCTACGTAAAGGTTCTTCCAGATGAGCATTATGGTGAAAGGAGTTATTGGGACCATTGTTGTTAGGTACAAAATCAGGTCTAGAACCCATATAATCTTGAATACCATTCATGTGGGTGACTGGGGCAGGGTATGCCTTGTTATGGACATAAGCCTGTACATCTCTGTCAATTTTTTTTCTTTTTGGTGGCTATTTTTATTGGTTGATTGAATGACTAATTGATAATTAACTACAAGCTATATAAGCATCAGTTTTATGTTGTTCTGGGTCTGAAGAAGGTGGAATATTTTTACCACTGAAAGCGCTTACCATATTAAAGTTTTTAGTTGCTTTAGCATTACGTTATTCGTATTTGCTTATTTCAGCTTTCTCCTACCATTCAACTTGTTTTTCTTTTGATTTTTAGTAGTTTTTTGGTTTTCTTGGTTTTTTGTTTGATATGGCACAAGCTGCCATGTGTGACTGCCTCCACCATGTTGCTGATTCAGTAGATTGGATGAATGACACAATGGAATGGGTGGTGCCTGTGATGGAACATCTGGTGTGAGGGGGACAATGACATCCACATGGGCATAGGTCAGCCACATCATCTGATGTTAGCAAATGTGAATGTGCCCATCATGCTCCCATAGTGGCAATACTTCCACTGCTCCATCAGGGATTGAGATGTCTACACCCAGGCATGGTAGGCTATGGGGTTGTAGCCCTGGGCATACTCATGAGGAGAGCTCATCCAGCAGACATCAGTCACATTCAGGTTGCAGCAGTGCATCTGACCATGGGGATGGATGTGCCAGCACAACTCCTGGCAAAGCCAGTTCTCATGGTCAGGTACAACAACGATGAACTGCCATGTCTACCATTCATGACTAAGACCTGCCTGGCATACCAAGATATAGAGCTAGCTCAGAGCTTGGCTGTGTTCTTGCAGACACTCACACACTAGTTTCACCTGAAGTGCTCATACACACAAACACACAGCAGTTACATGGTTCAGCTGTGAGGCTTAAAGCTCATTCTGTCTCAGTGACCATTTGATACTTTATCCAAATGTCTGCCTGTTTCTCTTTCTTACTCACATGTACTCACTTACCTTTTCTGTCAACTTAGGCTTCTTGTGCCCTCCCCCCACAACACCCTGTGCAAGTGATGATAACTGTACAATACCCTTTTTTCTACCTTTTGTGTTCAGGGATACATAAGCATTGTGTCTGATGCTCAGGGTTCATAGATGACTTAGTGCTTAGTACATCTGTGCTTGTGACGCTGTTTTGAAAATTGTCTGCTTTCCTACAGGTTTTTGTAATGTGTACATGCCTCCCACACTCTTACAGAAACAAAGCTGGATCAAGTCATAAATAAAAGTGGGTAAATGCTGAACAATAAGGAGATATTTTTAAATATTTTGGTCTTACAAAGTTAAATTGTTGATAGAATCAAACATTTTTTGCATCACTACTTTTAAGATTTTTCTGAGGGATATGAAGTCTGAATCTGGAATGTGCACCATTAATTTCTAACTTCTGTCTTTAATGATTTGCCAGTACAAAAGTATGAAGCCAAACTGAGGACATTCGGTGACCATCAGTACTTCTGAGAGGTATGAATGTGTGAATCTTTGATGCCTGAGGATTATTACTTGATAGTAAGAGGACACATGTATTCACACAAGTCACTACTGTCACATGTTGAAATAATTGCAGTACAAATCAACCACCTTTTACTTACTTACTTTACCAAGTAACAGTATGTAAGGATATGCCATCCATTTGTATTATCGCACATTTTTGTTTAATATTACAGGTTCAGTACTTACCTTGTATATCCTGCAGCTGCTACAGTTTTAGTTCAGGGCTGACTCTGATGCTAGGTGTACACAGCCATTACTTGGGTAGGTAAAGGTTGTGAGCATTGCCTGGCAGAAATATTACTGTATGCATGTGTATAGGATGAAGGTTTTATCCCCTTAGGTGGTGAGTGAGTGTGCTATGCGTTTCCTCTTAGCCAATGTGAGAGCAAACTGAACATCTTACATCTGCCTACACCCACAGCAGCTGCTGGATCCCCTTCTGAGTCCTCACCTGAATGTGGCTGTGGTGACCTTGCCAGTAGTCATGGGATGTATGCCTTCTCCCCTTGTTGATTCTGCTCTAGCTGTTTTCTTAGGATGATATTGCAAAGCATGGCACAGATGGTGACGTACTGCAGGGATCACACGGATGTATCTAGGCACCAGAACCTTAACTTCAGCAGCCCAAACACACACTCTATGATATTTCTGGTTTGAGCATTTGCCTCATTATAACATTCTTTAGATAGTGTGGGTGGATTTTTGATGGGCATCATCAGCCAGTAAATGACCCTGTGGAATATCACCCCTAGTAAACATGTCATACATTTGGGAGATGTGTCAGACGTGAGTTGTTGTAACTGCCTGGGTTGACAACACACGCATTCAAGATGATTCCCTTAGCATTACACATGACTTGATGATTAATGGAGTGTAAGCTATTTCTATTTACATACACCTTTCCCTTTTCCCCAGGTGGTGCCTTGATTTCTATATGTGTACAGTCTATGGCATGGCACCCGGTATTTCAGGGTAGTGTGCTACATGGTAAAACTCCTGCATATTTGTGACCCTGTCCTCAGGTGTATGGGGAAAATATATGTAGTCACTAGCATGTTAGAGCATAGTGTTCAGGCATTAATGGAGGAGTATGGATACTGATGCCTGTGATTCACCCAGTATGTCCCCTGTTGGTCTTTGAATGGTTCATGTAGCTAAAATTCTAAGTGCTACACATATCTTTCTCTCCACCAGTATTGGTTCCCCTTGGTTTGCCCTTGGTCTGATTTGAGGATGACAGAGGTTGCTGAGTTCCTGTAGTGTGTCTCTATCCACCCTGTAGCACTCTACAGTTTCCACCTCATGCAGACTGTGATAAGTTAAAGAGGGTCTAAAAACTATTCTCCTTCTTGGCTGTGGTCTATTAGCAGCAGCAGCAGCAGCATATACTTCATCCTTTTTCACATACGCATGAATTAAAACAACAGCAACTCCTAACATTCTTTTCGTGTAGCCTTCTTTCCATGTCTGTATTCCAACAGGTTTTGGAAATTGCAGGAAAAGCCAGCACTGAGTCTACACAGTTACTTTATAGCTTGTTGAATAGCTCCTCCATCATGGATTGGTTGATTAGCATACAGTTCAGCTGCTTATGCTGTAATTAGCATACCACAGTGTTTATTGTGTTTGCATGGCTCTATATGTAGAGGCTCTTATTGAATCCCTACTGTGACAGTGTCAATCTATGATATGTACATAGTCTTAGCAGACCATGCAGAGTTTATTGAATCTGCTCTATAAATAAATAAGTAAAATTCTCCCAAAGGGCCAAGGACACTTTTAGACTAATATGCAAATTGCTACCATGGTAAAAAGCCCAGTCTTAAAATATATAGTAATATGGATTTTATCGTTTTTTTGCCATGGATAATGGTACCTTGATGGAGATGTTACTGGAATTTTTTGTGGTATCTCTACTTATTTTTTTTCACTATTTAATTTATGTTCCTCAGTTTCTTCATATAATCATTAATCCATTGTCATTTCTGCTCTTGAATGTTATCCGATGCCCAATGATTCAATAAACTCCATGTAGGCTTAGCGTGAAACCTACACAGAGTTTACTTGTTTGTGCAATGAGCAACATGCTAATTACATACGCATGCCATGCATTGACTTACACAGATACAAGTCGGGTTTCATGGCCAGTGTATTGCTGGCCAGGTAGCCATGTAAAACAGCATGAACATGCAGACATGTATACATACAGGCAAGATAGTTCTGCGGGTTTGTCTGGACAGCCACAGTGACTACCAGGGTTTAATTTAAAGCAATGAATTCATTACTAACACATAATAGGAAAGTGTGCTCAATGCAAAGTACAGTACAAACATGTTTTGGCCATACTGAAATAAAAGGTTTGTTGATGATCAATAAGGGTACATAGACTGCATTATGGGGAAGTGTGTGTATTAAAAAGGGCCACAGACAGGAATGGTAGGAATGAAGAATGGGTAAGAGGACAAGTGAAACATTTTACTGTACACCAGATAAGGGCATGTCAATGAGTATTTACCCCAAAGACAAGAGAGCTGTAGCATGAACATTAATCACATACGTACATAATATGGTATGTACTGCTGATTACATCTCCTGTGTGGGTATATTCATATCATCACACACTTATTTGTATTTTATGTGACTCTCAGACTCGGTCACATTTCAGTGGAGATAATTGTTTACAATATAAGCAACCTGACATGATCACTGGAGAGGACATTTAACAAGGACAGTATATACAACAGGGGGTATGTGCATATTATGAAGATGAGGCAAAAGATATGAATTTAATGTCAGCATGGGCTTCAACAAACTGAAACACATAGCAACAGGCTCATGGACAACAGTAGACAGACGCATGTATAATCATGGGCAATATCAAAACATTAATCTGTGTGATTGACATAAAATACGTAATTGTGAGTTATTAACATGTTCTGCATGAACACACTTGTACCACTGTAATCATTTGTCAGCAATGTATAAGGGAAATCAAACACATCTTCCTCTAAAATGAAGAGAACAAACGTAATTTTTTAATATTAAAGGATTTAACAAGGATTACAGTGGATTCTTGTACTTATGTCTTTAAGCTGCTTGAAACACTTTATTTTTGGTTCCTCCAAAATGATCACTTTTGGGAGGTGTTACAAGGGACACTGTTACACCTTTATTTTAAATTAAGAGCAATACTGGCTAGTTGAGAGGTTTGCATGACACATATACACCACAATCCACACTTGTATGAATGTAAACCATGCCAACAATGTTATCAATGAGCTATGTATGTATTGGGTGCATCACAGCAAAACATATCACACATGCATCTTGTATAACACCTTCAGGGAAGTCTGCACTATGAACTCCTAATGGCTATGTATCACAAAGAATACTTATGTATAAACAAAAAGATGTGTGGAAGCACAAGCACATTATGGCAAATGTGATATATTTGAGTAAATCATCCCTAGAAAATGAGTGGTGAGGTACATGCAAAAGGGTGCATTGTAGTCAATCACTGGTTTGAAGAAGGCTGAGACCAATGGGACTATAATGTCTTTTGATGTGAATGGCCTGCCCATAATCAGGTTATCTGCTACATACAAGGGATTTGTCACCACTGTGGTCACATGTTGGTTGAAGTTCTGCTTACTATCTACCTGAGTACCCAGGTCAAATAATACTTGGTCTGCTCATATGGGTGTGCTGCCTATATTGTAATTAGGTTGTGTATTTGGTTTCAAAATAGAAATAATCATGCTTTTTTCATATAGTGTGTCTTCATGGCGCTGTCAACAATCCTTTTGTATATTAATACTTTCTGCAGTATATCAATAGTGTTCTTGGATTCAATGATTGTCAGCAATTTGCACTAATCCACAAAGCTGGTTAGACAAATGATGTTTAAGTTTATCTTGGCTTCTGAGACTTAAATACTGAACAGGAAAGGGCCTAGTACAGAAGCCTGAAGTACGGACTTGGTCACTGAACTCTAACTACAGGGACTTCACACACTTCAACATTATGTGTCCTGTGTGTGATCTGTTTGTCTAACCACTTGGTGATGTAGGTGTATATGCCTCCTTCAGACTGTTTCTTTGTAATGCCTGAGTGTCGATTTGTGTTGAATGCCTTGGCCAGATTATGTTATGCAGGATGATACTCTCATCCTCATGCATGCCCTTATTGACCTTGAAGACATCAACCAGATTTAACAGACATGTAGCCTTAACAAATCAAACATGGGTTTGGTACACAGTCAGGAGATTATATGTATCCTTTTTGATATGTTCCATGATGAGTCATTAGTCTGCCTCACAGGTAGTCAGGATTATTAGTCTATGAGTCCCTGCAGAAGGTGATGATCCTCTCTTGTTCAGAAAGAAGAATGTTGCTGTACATCCTTCTGCAAGAACATAGGCTGTCTGGAGGCTGTGTTTATGCAGGGATCCAACTGTTTCTGCTAGGTTAGGTTGTAAATCATGGTATGGGGAGCCTGGAATGTTGTCAAGGCCTGTTGATCCTGTGTTTTTAGCCTTAGAGACCACACAGATGAACTACTCTCCTGAAAAGAAAAAATGAGTAATGTTTTCATGTATACTTTGGCTGATGGCCAGTGGCAATGGGGGGGGGGGGTGAATTGTGAGACAATCTGTCATCTAGCAGATTGTCTATTTTCTCCCTTTGGTTATGGCTATTGGCATCCACAAACAGTTTTGCCTTGTGCTTTGTTGTGTTTCCTCCTTAACATTTCACACTTATTTAAGTAGAAGATTTATGACAACAAACTCTACCAATATCACATAATTACATGAATTGCACAATACATACCTATATATTTTTCATTGAAAGCTGTGTTTCAGTGGCTTGATAACATATAAGGACACATTACAATGAGTTGGCCGTGGCTCAAGCAATACATTTACTGACACAAATGCTGATAGTCACACAATTGTGCTGGTGACCACCTCAGTAATCCTTGTGAATAGCAGTGCAAATACACATAAAATAAATTCCAGAAGGCTGCAATTGAATCAAAATCTCTTGATCTAAATGTGAAACCCTTCATGATAAGGTGGGCAATATAGAAGGTCTTCCTAACCACTTTGGCAATGTGAGTGTCAAATGAGAGGTTACTGTCAACCTGAGTCCCTAGGTCCCTGATTACCTCTTCCGTACTTAATGGATTACCGCCTATGTGGTAATTTGTCGGTACCTTGTTTTTCCCAAAGGGTATGACTATACATTTTTTGGCGTTCAGCTTAAGGCCATGGCTCTGGCACCAATAATCCGTTTCTATGAGGCCTCTCTGAAGGATGTTTGTGTCTGCTGGAGTACCAATTATGGCGCCCAGTTTGCAGTCATCTCCGAACTTTGTCAGCCACAATCCTACTATGTTTGCCTGTACCTCGGAAAAATAAATGCCGAACAAGAGGGGTCCCAGGACTGAGCCCTGTGGGCACCGCTTGTGACTGGCTTAGAGTCTGACATAGCTCCAGCAACTCTGACCCTGTGGGTTCTGTCGTTGAGCCAGTTTGCAACCCATCTTGTGACATATGGGTTTACATTTAAGCTGGTGAGTTTGTCTATGATGCCCAAGTGGGGTATTGTGTCAAAGGCTTTTGCAAGGTCATGGTAGGCTGTGTGAACTGCCTTACCCTCATCAATGGCCTTAGTGACTGTTTCAAAAAAGTCGACCAAGTTCAAAAGGCAGGATCTGCCCTTGACAAAGCCAAATTGGGTAGGATCCAATGTCTGTAGGTCCCCAATGTCTTTGTTTATGAGTTCCATAATGATCCTCTCCATAGCTTTGCAGACCAGGCTCATCAAGCTTATGGGGCGGTAATTTCCAGGGTCCGTAGAAGCACCGCCTTTGTGAAGTGGGACCACTGTTGCCATACGCCACTCTTTGGGTACGTATCCTGTAGTAAGGCTAAGATTAAACAGCAGCCTTATGTGTGGGTTTAGTTCTTCTTGGAGTTCATGTAGCACACAGCCCGAGACACCATCCGGTCCCATTGATGCTGTGTTTTTAGCTTTAGAGAGGGCAGCTCTCACCTGGGCATCTGAGATGTTAGGGAGGCTACACTCTGCTGGGATAGTTATTTCTCCTTTGGGGGGGGGAGGAGAAATTTGCACTGAACCTGTCTGCCAGAATGTTGGCAATGTCAGTGGGTTCAGTGTATTTTGTGCCATTTTGGGCTAACTCTGACCATATCTGGGAGTTTCCACCCAGGTTTCTAACTTAGCTAAAGAAGGCCTTGTGATTGTCTTTTGTGTCTTTTGCGATTTTTCTCTCAAAGTTAGCCTTGGATGATTTAATGAGTGATCGTAGTTTTTTGCTAGTACTGATCAGAGACGCCTTCCCTTTTAGGGAGTTTGCTCTGTCATGTAGTAGCTTCCTCCTCCTGTTGTGAAGTTTGTTTATGGCTGGGGTGCACCAGACCGGGCGCCTGCCTTTGGGGGAATGGGTCTTGGTTTTATTTGGGATTGCATGATCCATGCATTCTTGAAGGTGCCCATAGAAGGCATTTGCAAAGGATTCAGCAGTGTGGGTTGTGGTTTCCACTGGCCTAGGGGCCTTAAAGGATACCACTTCAGTCTTAAGAAGTGTGAAGTTTGCTTTTGAAAAGTTCTTCACTGTGGTCTTTTGTGCAGGGGGTGGGGGCGGGATGTGGATTTCCAGTGAGATTAATTTATGGTCTGATCTTACCAAAGAGGTATATACTTCCGGTGTGGAGCATTTTGTCCCCATGTTTTTGATGATCAGGTCTAGTATATTGTCTCCTCTTGTGGGAATGGTGACTAGTTGTTCCATTGCATTTGAGTTTATGAATTCTAGGAACCTTTGGGCTAGGGTGTTGGGGCTTGAGTAATGTTCCCAGTCTATGTTTGGGTAGTTGAAGTCTCCCAAAATGATGGTATTTGGAGAGACATTCATACTCTCCAGTGTCTTCAGGAAGGCTGTGTGGGGTTCCTGAGTTTGAGAGGGTGGTCTGTAGCATGCTACAAACTGTAAGGCAGTTTCGCCTATGGTTAGTTGCACCTGGATAGCCTCCGATGCTTCGTGCGTTGCCACTAACCTGGAGGTGTGGGTATCTTTGATGAAAATGGATACTCCCCCTCCTTTTGTGGTTCGTCCAAGTTTTGGGGCTGGAAAGCATGATATGAGGTAAAACCTGATAGTGCTGGGGTGCTCTCAGGAGCCTTGAACCAGGTTTCAGTCACTGCACAGACATCGATGTTCTCCATACTGAGGAGGGCTTCGAGGGCGTGCATCTTGAGGTTTAGACTTCTGGCATTGAGCAGCATTACCCTTAGTTTTTTTCCACTTGTGTTTTCTAGGGAGGTAGGTTTGTCATTTGAGCCTTGCCTAAAAAAGGCACTATGGGGGTGGCAAGAGCCTTGGCCAATATCCGGAAGCCTAGGGGTGACAGGTGCAAAGCATCCCTTGCGAAGCAGCGTGGCTTGTCAAGCATGTCATCCCAAGCAGACAGACATTGGATCCCCTTAGAATGACACCAGTAATTAAGCCAATTGTTAAAACTGATCATTTTGTCTTTGTACTGTGGCATCATTCTTGGTGAGGGTAAGATGCTGCTCAGGGTCAGGGTCATACCAGCCTGGGCTACATAATCAGAGAGCTCCTCTATGTCTCTTTTCATGTAGTCCAGGGAGGTACGTCTCAGGTCGTTCACACCGGCATGTACAATGACTGAGTCATATTTGTACTTGCTGTGGAGTGACCTGAGTGCTTGTGTTATTGTAATTAGGTTGTGTATTTGGTTTCAAAATAGAAATAATCATGCTTTTTTCATATAGTGTGTCTTCATGGCTCTGTCAACAATCATTTTGTATATTAATACTTTCTGCAGTATATCAATAGTGTTCTTGGATTCAATGATTGTCAGCAATTTGCACTAATCCACAAAGCTGGTTAGACAAATGATGTTTAAGTTTATCTTGGCTTCTGAGACTTAAATACTGAACAGGAAAGGGCATAGTACAGAAGCCTGAAGTACGGACTTGGTCACTGAACTCTAACTACAGGGACTTCACACACTTCAACATTATGTGTCATGTGTGTGATCTGTTTGTCTAACCACTTGGTGATGTAGGTGTATATGCCTCCTTGAGACTGTTTCTTTGTAATGCCTGAGTGTCGATTTGTGTTGAATGCCTTGGCCAGATTATGTTATGCAGGATGATACTCTCATCCTCATGCATGCCCTTATTGACCTTGAAGACATCAACCAGATTTATCAGACATGTAGCCTTAACAAATCAAACATGGGTTTGGTACACAGTCAGGAGATTATAAGTATCCTTTTTGATATGTTCCATGATGAGTCATTAGTCTGCCTCACAGGTAGTCAGGATTATTGGTCTATGAGTCCCTGCAGAAAGTGATGATCCCCTCTTGTTCAGAAAGAAGAATGTTGCTGTACATCCTTCTGCAAGAACATAGGCTGTCTGGAGGCTGTGTTTATGCAGGGATCCAACTGTTTCGGCTAGGTTAGGTTGTAAATCATGGTATGGGTAGCCTGGAATGTTGTCAAGGCCTGTTGATCCTGTGTTTTTAGCCTTAGAGACCACACAGATGAACTACTCTCCTGAAAAGAAAAAATGAGTAATGTTTTCATGTATACTTTGGCTGATGGCCAGTGGAGATGGGGAGGGTGTGAATTGTGAGACAATCTGTCATCTAGCAGGTTGTCTATTTTCTCCCTTTGGTTATGGCTATTGGCATCCACAAACAGTTTTGCCTTGTGCTTTGTTGTGTTTCCTCCTTAACATTTCACACTTATTTAAGTAGAAGATTTATGACAACACTTCCATATACATCTTTGGTAATGCATCACAAGACGCACAGTAGTACTGTTCACAGAGTTATACAACTCTACCAATATCACATAATTACATGAATTGCACAATACATACCTATATATTTTTCATTGAAAGCTGTGTTTCAGTGGCTTGATAACATATAAGGACACATTACAATGAGTTGGTCGTGGCTCAAGCAAAACATTTACTGACACAAATGCTGATAGTCACACAATTGTGCTGGTGACCACCTCAATAATCCTTGTGAATAGCAGTGCAAATACACATAAAATACATTCCAGAAGGCTGCAATTGAATCAAAATGTGATATTTTTGTGCATATCACAGCATTACAACATGTAATGTGGATGAAACAAGACTCGTGCCTATTTAATCAGTATAAATTTATATTGATTTATGTCACACAGCATTTAATGATGGTAGGTATATATATATATATATATATATATATATATATATATATATATATATATATATATATACATATATATATATATATATATATATATATATATATATATATATATATATATATATATATATATATATATATATATATATATATATCTAGAGAGAGAGAGAGATATGCACACCTGTGCCATACTGCAGGTGTCACTGTGATTGTTGAATGAGAAACACATGGAGTGTTAATGGGATCCACTACAAAAACACATGCCTTACTACTCCAACAATCTACATAGTATTATCCCATGTCAACAGTTCTCAGGACGCATATTACTTCAGCTGTTGTGGAAGGAACATGCAATGAAATGGCAGAAGTGATCATCAATACATTATCTCACATCACAGCTTGTAATACCCACTTGTAGGCCTATCATGCATACACACCTCAACATAGCATATGTTGATGACATTAGTACTGACATGTCAAATGTGTGTAGTGTCATATGTCAATGCTAAGCTAATGGTCAACATTACATAAACTCATAAACATTGCTATAGCATTTAAAAAAAATTCCCTATATCTATATGCTGGAAGATAGTAAGGCTATGTGTGTATGTGTGTGTATGATTGCAATACATACTGCCTCTCTCCATATGTGAAGTGCACCACCTCATGACAAAATTAGCAAACACACATCCAGTGGTCTAGAGATGGCTTACAGAGGCTCATGGAAGGATGTCATGTGACCAGAGGGAAAAAGTGGATGTTGGATTCATGAGGTTAAATTAAAAGTTCTCCAAAGTGCTAGTGAAGTAAAAAGCAATTCAATCTATCACACAATTACCATAATTTGCCACCAACCACAAACACACACACACACACACACACACACACACACACACACACACACACACACACAGCAGTAGGTTGGGTCTGATTTGAACATTGAAGTATGGCAACTGAATTCCATACAATGTAGTAGTAGCATCAACACATATGTTTGACTTTAACACCATCACATTGCACTTTATGGAGTATAATATTGTCACTGTATACTGAAAAGAACATCTTGGGAAGAGTGTCTGATGTGGATGTGGAGTCACATCTCAGAATAAAATTGTCTAATAGATACTGCGTGAATGTATACACACTCAAGTTGCCTGCTGTTAGATTAAAACCCATAAATATCTAGTTTCAAAAATTGGAGAACACAGTATTTAATGCGTTTGCCACAGCACAAGTTTGATAATGATGTCAGAGTGCATTTTATACAGAATGACATCATCCTTGTATATTACATGAAGATTTCTGGAGGACTGTCTGATATAGCTGTGAATTCACATGCCATTCTAACAGTGTCATTGTACTGATCTTTGAATGAACACACACACTCCAGGTGACCACAGTGGGGCAAGAACCCTTACCTACAGAACCCATTACTTAAAGCAAGCCCCACAGCACAAGTCTGGCTATTACTGTGTCAGACCACACTTTATAGTTGATGAAATCAGCAGTGTTTGGCAAGAAGAAGATGGTAGTAGGAGTGTCTCACATGCTATTCTACAATGATCTCTTGAATGTGAACTAACTGAACACAACTGCACACACACTCACAAGTTAACCTTAGTGAGACTAGAATCCCTTCCTAACTATCTATTTAATGCAAGTGCCACAGCACATGTATGGCTATTATAGTGTCATAAAACCCTTTATAGCTAATGCATCAGTACTGTATGCTTGTGAGAAGATGTTTTTGAGGTCTATATGAAATGGATGTGTAGGCATGTATGACTGTCAAAATATTTGTTTCACATGGGACTGGATTGCTGACAGCAGGATACAGACTCATGCTCTTCTGACCCCCCCCCCCCCCACACACACACACACATTAGTTGACTGCAGTGAGATTAGAACCCATACGTAACTAGTTACACAAGCTAGAGAACTTAGTACTTAATGCAAGTGCCATGGCACCAGTCTGACTTTTGCACAGCTGCTGGACAATTTATAGTGAATGACATCATCATTGTATGTTTGGGAGAAGATGTTGGGAGGGATCCCTTTCAGTACATCAACTTACTATAATGTCAACTTTCATAAAAGTGAGACCACAGTTTTGAATCTTTAAAATCACAAACTCCTGGAACATCGTATTTTCTCACTGGGCAAATTACCAATTGGCCAATATGGTGAATTTTGCTCTTTTCTTCACTGCAGTGTGATCTCAGAGAATTGGTATATTTAGTTGGGGGTGAGGGGGGCATAGCCCTCAACTTTGGTGGGTTTAATTTGCTTAAGTTTGCAATTTTATTGTTGGTGGCCAGGTGGTAACTTTCCTGGTAAGAAAATACAGTGTTCCAGGAGTTTGTGATTTTAAACATGCAACACTGTGGTCTTGCTTATATTAAAGTTGACATTATGGTACATTGATGGAATGAAGTAGATCCATTGAGAGGTCTGTATTAAATGTCTGTATAGGGAGGTACAAGTGTAAAAATACTTGTCCTGCATGGGACTGGATTAACGACAGTAGGAAACAGACTCATGTCCTTCTGACTATGTACAATACTTACACATATAAAGAGACACACATAATATGGTTGTTGTAGTAAGTTAATCCATATGTGAGCATTCTGTTCCCATACGCTGATCATAGTAGTTAATAAGTGCCCCATCCCTGAAGTATGCTTTTGCCTTGTCATACTGTTCATTATAGATGATGCCATCATCATTATATGATGTGCGTAACATCTTGTTATGAGAGAGATGTGCAAAGTGTGGATTTTGTATTTTCTGTTGTATTTTCAATGTGCAGGTATAATTTAAAATGCAGCTTCTCAAATTAGATGCAAAAAGCTGTCAGGAACACATGTAGCACAACTGAGACATATGCAGCTGCTTCTTAATATGTTGTATATATTATATAATTATTGTCTCATACAGAGAAATATAGGACAATCTGCATGTCTATTGTCTGTATAAAGCATCAGATGATGTTAAAATGCAGTTGTGCTATTCATTTCTGTAGTGTAGTTAACTTTGAGAACTAGTAATGACACATCCATTTTCAAGTGCATGGATACAGGGTACACATGACTCTAAGTAAATGTGTTTTCAGTCAGTAACACTTTGGTTGTGGTTTTACATGGATTATTATTGGATGAAAGGTAACTGGACAGTAAACATACTAATTTATGCTAATCAGCTATTTCTATAGCTCACTGTCAAGCAGCTGGTTTGCATGATCAATGGCAATGTTTTTGCACATGCGAGATTCACATTTAATAACTACTACTTGCACTTGAGAAGTACTTATGCACATCAGCTATGGTAGAATTAGCTGAGAGATAATATGGTGTTCATAATGTAGTTTCTATTGCAAATGTTTTGTCAGAAATTGTATGACATGGAGGACTATTAGTACTGCTTTCCCATTTGCATGGAATTAGGCAGTGAACAAATGAAGGTATCTGCTTCCTTGAGAAAATAATAATCATTTTATTGGTTCACCTTCCTTCGTGCAATCATGCTAAGGGGAGAGGCATGGCAGTCAGCACTTTGGACAGTACTGAGTGTAAGAAAAATGCCTGCTGCCTAGCTGTCTCTGTGACAGCAGGTGTAGCAGAGCTAATTCTTTTTTTGAGCACAAATGTTCAAATCCAGCTCATTGTATTTTTTATATATTCTTTCAGGATGGCGGTAAATAATTAAATGTGATAATTTTTGTAAATGTAAGAAGGAATGACCATAGTGAATTACTGTATAAAAATCAAATGCCACTCAATAGAATTATGTCAGCAGTACACATATGGACTGGCATTTTTATACATTCATCAGTCCAAATAACATGATAGGAAATATTTACTATGAGTGCCACTACTCTGCTTTAACTGTGTGTTCCTTTAATGCAGCAAGTTTAATCAGCATTATGCTGAGATAACCGTTCTATGCCATAGGAAATGAAGAGCCTTTCACCTTCACAAAGCATTGGTGCACAATGCCAAACTCCATGTAAATGCAGAGGACAAAAAAGTGAATGCTTTTATTAGGGATTTATTATTTAGGTGTGTAGTGTGTAATTCTATTTTTTGACCAGATTAAAGGTGTAAATATGGGTTAGATAGGAAAGTGTTGCGATATCGGGCAAGCAGTGGATGAACAAAGGGGAAGCAATATAGGAATTTGCAGGAGGAAATTAGGAAAAAATCATAGCTAGATACTTCTTCAACAGTGGAAAATGAACATGTAAAGAATATTGGCTGAATTTGGACTGTCACCTCAACAAAAATGAGTGACAACAATGCAACAATGTTGTATAACCAATTGGACCAAATCGAGTGTGTCAAAAAGACACATGTGGGAAGCAGAGATCTATGTATGGGATGATATATATATATATATATATATATATATATATATATATATATATATATATATTTGTGGGTCAGGTGGCCAGTTTTTGATTTTATTTCAGTAAGAGAGGAATGTTGGGTAGGGGACATAAATTTGTCAGGGTTAGGTAAGCTGGGTAGGTGATGAAGCAGGTACAGACACACAGAACAAACAAGACTGAGACAGGGATGGTGAGGTTCACAAAAGTTTGGGGGACACCATGATTGGAGATTGGGAGGGACATCAGAGGCCCATGCCCATAAAGCAGAGAGACAGTGAGAATCTAGTCCTTACCCTCAGAACTGTCATCATCATCCCCTTCTTCAGCTTGCTGTTGGAGTACTTGACTCCCCTCCCCCCCCCCCAGCATTCCAGCAAGGATCTTTTCCAACCAGCTGAGGTGTGCACCAGTGGTACTTTCTGCAACCTCATACACCATGCCTGGCATCTCCTTGCAGGTGACAATATTACCACCTCCACCAATACTCCTGGAGACCACTGCTGCACCAGCTGCCAGGTAATGCAACCTGATGTTGAGGGCCCAGGTAGTGCAGGGGCTGCAAAATCAGTACTGCCAGATTGCATCCCAGATGTGCTGGGCATCGGTGTGGCAGTCACTGGAGGGGTGGCAGGCTGAGCCACACTAGTTGGGCAAGCTCCCAGTGCTAGAAATCATTTTGTTAGGTGTCAGGAATTGATGACATCAGAAAATTGTGATCATGCATATAAAAAAAATAAATAAAAAAAAAAAAAAAAAAAAGCTAAGGGGTGTGATAAGAGAAAAAAAAAGAAGATAATTAGAACCATCATATATCACATACAATAAATTAGCACAATATAAATATAATTATACTTTACATTAATTATACTTTTTCAAAACTACAAACTAGGACTGATAATTGTTGCAAGTAATCCTTCCAATATGCTTATATTGCACATATGCTTTTTCAAATAATAATGTAGATTACGTTAAAAAAATAGCATTTATGCCAATTTTGTTTACATTAATATTTAATGTTTTTTTTAATTATTTTACAATGTATTTGTTACCTGTGGGATTTGAAACTACAGCATCTGAATACACCATTACAACTGACTCCTACAATTACCTTGAGCTACAGAATGGAGCATGCATACTTGATTATATAGTTAGGATATGGATCTTACTTTGCTACTAATGTAT
This sequence comes from Protopterus annectens, assembly GCF_019279795.1. Lineage (NCBI taxonomy): Eukaryota > Metazoa > Chordata > Ceratodontiformes > Protopteridae > Protopterus > Protopterus annectens. The sequence continues at coordinate 1,444,374,762 of NC_056731.1, forward strand.
AGAATAGCAATACTTTTAATACAATAATAATTATTTGGTGCTGCATGCATGATCCTTGCTTCTCTTAGTTTTTCTAATATTCAGAATGGGCTTCTCTGTTTACTGCAATCTCCTGGACAACTGTAAAATGCAAAGTAGAGAAAAAAAACCTAATTGTGCATACCAGTCTTGCCTATCTCCAGCTTTGAGTATATTTTAAAATGTCTTTATCTGTATACTTACACAACTGTGGGATGTCAACAGTCCTAAACTCATCCATCCACTGGTTGAGTTCCGCCTACATGCTTCATTTCCGGCAACTAAAGTGGTGCCTCTGTTGCTGTCCAGTGTGTGGAATGCCAGTAGCACTGGAGACAGCCTTGACAAGACTATTCCAAGCCTCTGATTTATATTGAAACTTGGTATAGTCCCCCTGCAATAGCCTACGGCTGTGGCACTATACAAGGAGTCCAAAGAATATTCTGTTCTCCTCTACACCCCATCTTTGAGCCCTAAATTGGGCACCTTCCTTTATTACTCCTACCATGCCTGCACAGGTCAAACAGCAAAAGTTAAACTATTTTCCCTCCAATTTGTGATATTGCATTTAGCAGTCAATGCACAAACCTGCACAATCATACCAATTACATTTGTACAATGTTAAGCAGAGAGCAAAAATGCCAAAAAGAGAGGAAGGCAGTTTATGAATTAGGAAGGGTAATGCAACAGTTGATATTACTTTATGGGTTGGATGCTAATGTACCTGTTAGATGAGTTAACTTTTCAGACATATTGGGGTGTATAAATTTTACAACCTGATATATTTTTTGGTGGCTTTACACACTGATAAAAGTAATTTTTACAATGTGGGATTCAAACCTATGTAAAATAGACAATACACAATCTTCTTCATAGGTGTTGTTACCTTCTAGCCCCACAGAAAGTGCTTGTCAGACATGCTCATTAATTATATAGACATATTTAAGAGTGAGTGGTGTTTGGCTTGACAATGTATGTGTTTGACCTGACAGTGCCCTGGTTTATACATTCACTGGTATATGGCTATCACAGAAGTATGAAGTCCATCCCAGAGCAGAAAAGAGACTTGTAAGTATAGAAACATAATTGTCAGAATACTCTCAGTGACACATATAATTCATATGATATCCACTGCTATACATAGTCATTTTTATGTATAATACTTATATTGTTAATTTTAACATAAATTGCAGTGGAACAACATTAATAAAAGCTGGAGTTTGCTGGATTAGAAACCTAACTCACCAGTACTGGGCCCAAGTTACACCAGTTGCAACAGAGAAAGCTGGGTAGCAGGTGCATTTTTACAGTCATATTGTGCAGACTGCTCATTGCAGCTGATGACATGTTTGTCACATTTGCTCATTAGTTATATATACACATTAAACTATTGAGTGACTAACAATGTATGTGTGTGACATGAAAGTTCAGAAAATAAATGTTTAATTGCCGAACCATAATTGTGCTGATAACCACAGCTAGACCTATAATGTATATGATATCATGTGTATGCTCAATTCATCTGGTATTCATAGTCATTTTTATATATATTTATTTTTATATTGTTAATCCTGATATAAATTACAATGGAACAGCATTAATAAAAGCTGGAGTTTATTGGATTAGAATTCAAGCTCATCTGTATTGTAGTCCTTAACTTACATCAGTTGCCACATGTAGAGCCACATAGTAACTGTCTGTTTTACTTTCATTAATGTGTATGAGTGCTGACCACTGTGCAATGCCACTTAGCATGTTTGCTCAATAGAAGACCACACATGTTACACTGTAACATTTTAGAAAATGACAAGTCTGTAGATGCTGTGGAAGCATGCTAATCACCACACAATGCCACTTTGAGGATTTTTGTGATGGAAAGCACAAGATGAAACAATGTATCTTTTTTTGAAATTGACAATGTCTGCTTATTGGCTGCATGCGTTGTGAAACTCCAGGTATTGTGGCAGCTTACTGACCACCTCACAATGTCATTTAGTGTGTTTGTGCAATGGAAGGCAAAAATGTAACAATGTGTCTTATCTGAAACTGATACTATTGGCTTATTATCTGTAACATTCTGCAAAGTTTGCATGGGCATAAGCAATGCACACATGGGACAGGCAAAGCTCAATATGTATTCATCTTGTACAATATGTTTATTCTTTTTCATCATTAAAGATAAATGTGGGACTTGAACCATGAGCTACATATTCCATGTGTTGTGTGCTTCACTGTGTTTTAACAGCTGCTACACACACACACACACACACACACACACACACACACACACACACACACACTTGATTCTCAGCTGTAATTTATGCTGTCCTTATCATAGAAACAACTTCCATTAATTTTAATTTAATTATCCATTTCACCATATTTGCGCTGTCGCATATAATGCAAATATATATATATATATATATATATATATATATATATATATATATATATATAAAGGAAACATAAACAACATTGCAAAATACATTTTAACACACCCTGCAAATTTTTACACAACTCTGAATTTGAGCTACCATACTAATGAACTTATTAGACACATTAGGAGTGTTTTATCTCCTTTTGCCACAGAAACAACTTTGCATCATGACAGCAAATCATTGTGCATTCAAGAAAGTCCCATTTCCCCACAGTATTAACAAGACATATACACTTGTACACTTTAATTTATTTGTACACATGTTGCTTACAGACTTATTGCAATGAGTGATCATGCTACCAGTTATGAGCATTGTTTGCACCAATGCAGTTCTGTTTTCTCTTTTGTCTTCTGCTCAGTCTTGTGTTATCTGTGCTGTACTCTCAGACATGCAATCTATAGGGCATTTTGTATCATTGTCCTTTAAATATATGATAAAATGACATGACATTGAAACAAAGTTTTCAGCAAAGGCAGTAGAGTTTGGCTATTAGTGAACATAAATGACATGTGTGTGCTGTTCACTTCTATTTAACAGCTTGCTACAGTTACGTCTGCACTTTGTAAGTGTATCCTGAGTGACACACCCAAAGCAGGTAAGAATTCTGAATTTCTTTTATGTCTTCCTTTTCCCTCACACTAATCATTCACAGTTGCAACCCATTAGCAACTAACACTATGGTAGTGCCTGCACTATGTTTACACCAGATACATGGAATGAAAAGTTTGGGATTCAGCAATTTTAATGAGTTCACACCTCATTTGCATCTTCACTATGCTCAGAGGCCTGAATCTACACTACAAAATGGTAACTGTGTAGCTAGGGAACTTGAAGGTGAAAAGACTTGTGTATATGGAGAACATAGAAGATTGCTATTCCTTTTGATTTATCTGCAGAGAAGACTTCTGATCTTGCTAAGACATGATTGCATTTTTTCAAATACATTCTAGACTTGTTAACATGTGACAAAGAATTTTTCTATATGCATGCATTAGAAAATGGAACTTTTATCTGTATGCACTTCTATAGTTTACTGTTATCATAAGGATTTTGGGCACATTTTCTTTCCCAGATAGACAGCCTATTAACTTTCATTACAAGTGTTATTGTTAAAACTGGTTATCTTACAATTTTCTTATGTTGTTTCAGGGAAATGTAATGTACTATATTGCCAATAACACAGGTGTGTTATGCTTCTTTGATAACCCATAGACACATCCAGGAGAGTGTTGGGCACAGTAAGAGGTAACTGGGAATCATATAAAATTGACTTTTCTGTTGTAAATGTATAAACATTTTGTGAAAATTATGTTGAAAGCATATGAAACAATTGAATTATGTGGTTTTGCTTGGTTTTTACATACATTTTATTTGCCTGTTTTTAGGGGGTGGGAGAGCCAAGTACCATTTGTGTGTTGCCACAACAAAATCTGTGTTTAAAGAGGTTTGCTCTTGAAATTCTGTAGTCATCCAGTTATTTCCATGGTAAGTAATACATTACTAAACTGGTATTCCTTTTTTGATCAAACATTGGTTTGTGAGTGAGTGCGATATGGTACAACTGCATAACCTTCAATTTTAATAACTGAAATGTGTGTCTCCAGTGCTTAATGTTGAAGATTGTATATGTGTATATGAGCAGGAATTTAATTATGTGATATTTATGTGTTGTATCCTTCTCTGTTTTATGTACCATAGGATTATGGTACCCAAGCATACAAATCCACATAAACCCCTTTCAGTGACTCTGAAAACGAAGTCATAGTGCAGGTGTTCAGGTGCCACCATGCCTTTCAGCTTGAGAGAGAACATTGGTATATGGCTGACAGAATGCAGATTTAGAACCAGATACTCAATAATGTCAATGCAATAGGAGGATGCACCAGGACTTATGATCAGGTTCATCACAGGCCACTGATACGATTTCATCAGCTCAGAGGAAAGTAGGTGCAGTTGCCCATGTACAGCTGGCTATGGGGGGGGGTGCCTCCTGCAGAGCCACCACTGACACCAAATGAAGAGTTCCTATCCATTGTCAGGTATCCAGAGAGCTCGTGGAAACTGCACACCAACATGTGATTTATGTTGGTGATGATGTTTCTGGGAGGACAGGTATGTGTAAGGAAGGTGTTCCAGATAAGCTTATATATGTCAAGTTGTAAGATTTTGTTGTATTGTAAAATATAGAAAAATGGAACTAATACTACATGTTTTTTTTTTTTTTTGGATGAACCTACTGACACACTAAGAGTCGTAATGGCACATTTTGATTCATTATACATGAACTTTGGGTGGATGTGTCTCCCAAGTATCACTTAAAATTAGTGTTAATGGACATATAGGTAAAAATTGTGTATTCACTGTCCCCCTGGGTTATTGCAGTTGTAATGATTGCATCCTTACCTTGCTTTATTTCTTCCAGGACCAAGAATGGATTCATCTGCACATGGTAAGCCAAACATTTTCTTTGATTATTGATAACAATTTGTCAGATATATGCATTTATCTGTATGTGCGAAGTGAGTATAATGAGTCTTGTATGTACTGCTGTACCATCTGCGATAGTGTGACCAGTGTTAGTTTGTTATCATATAAATTGGTTTAAATATTTAGTGTAGGTATTAATTTCTTTCATGTGTTTGTTCCTTATTATCTCAGGTGACCCTGACAGTGGAAGTGTAGGACTCTTTCCACCAGATGTCAGAGTACCAGTAGGCTCTGGTGAAGATAGTGGCCAAACAAAGGCATGGTTGGGGGGTGCAGAGATTGAATCTGACACTGAGGTTGACATTCAGCCATCCTCTGTATTTTCCTTGCAAATAGCCACTAAGGCTGTGCATACCTATTCCATTGAGCCCTCAGATATTGGACAGGTGGAGGGTGACTCAGTTGATCAGGGTAGTGTGGTTACTGCATCTTCAATGCCTGTTGACTCCAGACATAGCCAAAGTGTGAGCATGGTGCCATGCAGGAGGTTTGTTAGGGGTGATCAGAGGAAGCATGCTGTCTACCTTCCACCTGATCTGGTGTGTCTTTATGTGCCACTTAGTGTATGTTTAGGGACATCATGGAGGTGCAGACATGTTCCACTAGGACCTCTGAGGACATGCTTAGGGTTGTAGATGTAGCACAGGCTGTCATGTGTGACTGCCTCTGCTGTGTGGTCAATTCAATGGCTCAGATGAATAACATGATGGAATGGGCAATGTCTGTGATGGAACATCTGCTGGATGGGGGACAGCATCCACATGGATGTAGGTCAGCATAATCATCTGATATTAGCAAACTTGGCTGTGCCCGATCACGCTCCCATAGTGGCACAACTTCCACTGCTCCATCAGTGATTGAGGTGTCTACACCCAGACATGGTAGACCATGGGGTCTTAGTCCTGGGCATACTCATGAGGAGAGCTCTTCCAGCAGACATCAGTCATGTTCAGGTAGCAGCACCACATCTGACCATGGGCATGGACGTGCCAGTGCAACTTCTGGCAGAGCCAGTTCTCACAGTCTGGGATGATGATGATGAACTGTTACCTCTACCATGCATGACTCACACCTGTCCAACATACCGGGATGTAGAGCTAGCACAGAGCTTGACTGTGTTCTTGCAGATACTCACACACACATTTCAACTTGACTGCCCAGATGGGCTCACACACATAACAGTCACATGAGTCATTTGTGGGGCTTACAGCTCATTCTCTCTCAGTGGCCATTTGATACTTTATCCAAATTTCTGCCTGCCTGTCTTTCTTACTCACATGCACTCACTACCTTTTGTGTCAGCCTTGGCATCCTGCCAGCACCCCCCCCCCCCATACAATACCCTGTAAAATAATAATAACTGTGTCATATCTTGATTTTCTATCTTTTGAATTCAGGAATACATAAGTATTTTATCTGATGCTCAGGGTGCATAACTGACTGAGGGTTTATTATATATGTCTGTGATGCTCTTTTGAAAATTGTACTGCTTTCTTACATGTTTTTGCAATGTGCACATCTTTGATGCATGAGGCCTATTAGTTGATAGTGAACACATCCATTGGCATGTCATTGATGTCACATGTTAATGTCATTTCAGTAAAAATCACCCACTGCCTACTTAGTTACATTATGAAGTAACAGCATTCAAGGATGTGACATTCATTTGTATTATTAACCACTTATTTTCCTATTCCAGGTTCAATACTTATCTTGGTAGTCTGGCAGTTACAAGTGTTTTAATTTGCGGCTGACTCTGTGTGACTCTAGCTTTACACAGCCATTACATGGGTAAGTAAAGGTTGTGAGCATTGTCTAGCATCCATTTTACTGAATGTATGTACATAGTGTGACAGTTGTACCCCTTAAGGTGTGAGCATGGATGCTGTCTATTGCATGTTGGCCAGGGCAAGGGCATACATCTACCTACACCCACAGTGGCAGGTATTTCCCCTTCTGACTCCTCATCTGCATGCGGCTGTGGTGCCCTTGCCAATTGTGATGGGGATGTGTGCCCCTTCCCCTTGGTGTTCCTGCTGAAGCTGTTTTCTCAGGAAAATATTGTTACGGATAGCACAGACAGTGAAAATTTCAGCACAAGTACAGGAATTGCGCTGCAGGACTCCCCTTGGTGTATCTAGGCACTGGAACCATGACTTCAGCAGCCCAAACATACACACTCTGTGATATTTCATGTTTGAGCATGTGTTTCATTATAGCATTCTCGTTGGATGGGTGTGCATTTCTGATGGTGGTCATCAGCCATGGCATGACTGCATACCCTATATCCCCAGCAAATGGCCTCATGGGATATCCCCCCTAGAAAACCTCTGATACAGTTGAGAGTTCTGACAGATATGGAAGTCATGGTAACTGCCTGGGTTGCCAGTACACAAATTCAGGATGATTCCTTTAGCATTACACATGACCTGGCAATTAATGGAGTCGAAGCCCTTTCTGTTTATGTACACCCTTCACTGTTCATTGGGTGGTGCTTTGATTTCAATGTGTGTGCAGTCTATGGCACCCAGGACATCAGGGAAGTGTGCTACAGGGTAGAAGTCCTGCATAATGTAACTCTGTCCTCAGGTGTACAGGGAAAATATACGTAGTCACTGGCATGTTGTAGCAAAATATTCAGAAATTGATGTGGGATCCTGGATTCTGATGCCTGTGACACCCCCAGCATATCCCCTGTTGGTCTGTTGAAGGTTCCTGTAGCTAATATTCTAAGTGCTACACGTACCTTTGTCTCCACAGGTATTAGTTCCCCTTGGTTTGCCCTTGCTATCAGTTGAGGATGACAGAGGTTGCAGAGTTCCTCTAGTGGGTCTCTACCCACCCTTTAGTGCTCCACAATTTCTGCCTGATGTAGACCATGAAAAGTTAAATGAGATCTAAACATGCTTCTCCTTCTTGGACAAGGTCTATTAGTAGCAGCAGCAGCATAGACTTAGGTCTATTGCACATGCATGTGTATAAGAGCATCAGCAGCCCCAAACACTGTTTTCGTATAGAGTAGTTTCCGTGGCTGTATTCCAGTTGGTTTTGACATGATTCTTTATAGGTTGTTGAATAGCTCCTCCATCTTGGATTGGTTGATTAGCATGCAATTCAGCTGCTTATGCTGTAGTTACCCTGCCACAATTTTTACTGGGTTTGCACAGCATATGGTGTGTAGAACTGCTTACTGAACAGAAAATGTTGCATTACCATGTGTGCATCGCACCATGACATGCACATGGTTTTAGAGCACTATGTATGCTTTATTGAATTCAGACCATGGTCTACTGGATATGAAGTACTCATGTTTTGTTGTTTCACTTTTTTTAGAAAATGGTAGTGTGGTCAGATCCAACCTTTGAACTTTCTTTGAGTGAAAAATTCATTTTGCTTGAAGATCTGTAAAGAGCATGTGACCTGGGATTAGTCTGCACTTCCAGTACATTTACACACCATGTGATGCAACTGTTCTTTACCAACATTAGCCTATAATGAGTATTCAAATAAACATCTACAGGAAAGCTGAATGTGTCATACAACATGCACTAAACTTATTGGTATCTTACTAATGTGCAGATATTATATCCACCCCTCTTTTAAGAATAAATTTCATAAGATTTTATATAAATTAGTGGTTGCTACACTATGTCTCAATAAGTGAAACGGCCTATATGTAAGTTCCATAATTTCAAAAAAAAACAAAGCTTTACTAATCACCAATATCATTAGTATTAATCAATCTTTACTATCATTTGGAAAGCCATAGCATGCTTTGACATCATACCATCTTCTAGGAATCTTTCAATTCTTAATCATCTTTTTTCATAGTGCCTTTTTCAGATACTGGAATAGTTAAAAGAATCATCTCAGCAGTAATTTGTCTGTCTCTGTTAAGATTTTTTTATATCAGTTTGCCTCTGCTACCTGCCAATCATCAGCCCACTCCTGGCAATCAGCCCCTTCATTCCTATTTCGATGGGAGTGAGGGTCAACTGTGAATTGTGTTGATTAAGGCAGCCATCAGGGATGGCTATTTTATTTTTTCCCTTTATTTAGCCATGCCACCCTTGCACTCAGGTAGTGACAACATAGGAGTGGAGCCTGCAATGGGCACCAGTTCTGAATCACCTATCAGTTTTGCAAGGGACTGACATCAGCAGGAAGACCCTGCCCACTCAAAGGAGATACCATGCAATTGTTCCCCCAGTTTCTACCATAGAAATCAGACTGTGTGTATGTGCCCATGGGCATATGTACTCTCTCTTCCCATGACAGTCATGTCCATCCTCTCTGACTGCACCATCAAACTTCTAATCAAACTAAAGTGACCCTGGCCATAGCCACAGCTGTATCTCTCTACATTAATTGTGCAGGCAGCCTCTATTAAGTTCTTTGTTTGACAGTATTATTGTAGTATCAGGGCATACCCACCCTTATGATGACTGGGTCTCCTGCTGGGATTCTTCTGTCATATTTGGTAGCAGTTATTATGATTTGTAAGTGTTGTGCAATGATGCAGGTTGAGTTCTGTGCAGAAGTCTTCTGTATCTCTTAAGTAAATTACCTTCTGTGTTTGAACAGTTTAAGATCTATGAGTTGAAGCTTTTTAGAACTGTAGCTACTTATTACTCTGATTGTTTTCTACTTTTACTATATCTCCAAGCAAGAAAGTTAAACCTCTTGATAGTATAGCATATTAAACATTTTGGCTTGTCTTAACTTCTTTCAAAACTTCTTTTACATTACATATAGATCAGTGTGTGTGATATACCTTTAAGAAACTTTCCCGTGAGTCAGCACATGCATATAAGTACTAAGCATGTGCAAGCAACAGTGCCATTCTGAGTGAGCAGCCAGAGTGTGAAAATCCAAATATGTAGTCAGTCAGTTAATTACATAGTTTGTTTAAGTTTAATGTTCCTGCCATCCATACTGATGTATTTTTATACAATATACTACTTAAATGAACACCCAAACCTCATTGTCTTCTTAATGGCCACATAATAAGAGGGACATAGTGTCACAATGGGATCCAGAGTAACAGCCATGAGGCAACCGGTAAAGTTGGAGGAATATACAGGAGTGGACCATCCCTGCTGCTCAAATGACTCACAAAACAGGTCAGAAACAAATTGCAGGTCCTAAAGCTAGCTTAAATTATTTATTTTGCTATAAATATAAAATGAAGTACCCAGAATACTCAAAACAAATGTCTTATTAAATGAAATGTTTGAACCTGTGACATATTGATAAAAATATTCAAAATAATTATGAAAATATTTGAAACAATATCTGAATTGTGTAAAATGTACAAGAAGAAGAAAAATGACTGTATTGTTTTTGCTATGTGCTACTTTTTTGTATTAACTAAAGCTATTCAAAGTATCCGAAGTGTGCAAAGTGTTTGCAAGTGTGTACAGCATTATAGCATAGTTATTTTGTAGAGTAAAGTTGCTTCAAAGAATATTTTGCAAAGTACAGTTATTTCAAAGCATATTTAGCAGTGTACAGTCTTTCATACAGTTTATGTATTTGATTATTATAAATACCTGGTGTGTGTGAAGGTTCATACATAATTACAAGGGTCATTTTGCATTGTGTTTTGCTATAATCTGTGGGCATGGCAGAAGGATTTCGTAGACCTGCACCGCTTGTGTTGATAATAATGTTGCAGAAAATTGGAGAGTGTTTGAGCAGGAATATAAGGTTTACACACAGGCTGCTTTTTCTGACAAAGACACAAGTACAACATAATTTATTCTGCTTAATTTAGCTGGTTCAGAGGCCATTGAAAGAGAGCATTAATTTGTGTACGCACCTGCTATGTTTGCAGGGGAGGGGGGGAGACTGTCATATATTGGTACTGGTTAAAACAAGGGAAGACCCAGAGTGCTTAAAATGTAAATTTAGAGAAATGTGTATCCCCAAATGAATATTACAAGGGAAAGACACATTTTACACAAGGGATCAATGCCTGGTGAAACTTTTTCAGCATATTTAACTGATTTGAGAAACTATGCTAAAATGTGCAGATTTGGTGATTTGAGAGACGAGTTGTAAAGGACAGGCTTGTGGATGCAATTAATAATGACACAGTGAGAAAGATTTTGCTTTAAGACAATGATTTAACTCTAAATAAGCCCATTGAGATTTGTCAGTTATAGATGCTTACAGAAAATCACACAAGTATGCTTACAAATGAGAATAGCTGTGGAAGGTACAGTGACAAAGTTCATGTTGATAGTATGCAGCACATGGTTAAAAGAAACAGGCATAGGCACATGGCAGCTATTTCAGGTACTGTAACAATCTCTGGGAAAGCCTGAGTCTTTCCAGTAAATTCCAGAGCATGCTCAGTGAAGCATAAGAGTGAGTCAACAAAGTCAAAACATGTGACCCCACCTAGCTTCATAGTCAACTGTCATAATTTCGGTGGAAATCACAAACTCAAAAGAGAAAAGTGCTTAGCTTTTGGTCAGCAGTGTCATTCCTGCAATAAGTGGAATCATTTCAAAAGATTTTGTAAATAAAATGAGGTACATTGTTTTATTAAAATAGGGGATTCCAAGAGGCAAGTTGATCAATTAGAAAGCTGTGACCCTACTTTTTATGATGATGGTATGTTTGTGCTTGGTGAAACAGTCAATGCAGTAGAAATGTTGGCAAAGAATGAAATATGTTATACTGTATGGATTAATGGGTGCCCCATAGAGCTCAAAGTAGATACTGGCTCAAAGTGCAATGTTATGTCAGCAGAAACATTTGCTAGAATAAAAAATGCTTCTGATTTTTGAATTTTTTTTGATTTGACAAAGTGTGCAAATCTTGATGCTTATGGTGGTGAAGAGTTTTAAACCAAAGACTAAGTAGTGCTTTCATGTTACTCTGCTGGGAACAGCTATGACTTGCAACTTTTTGTTGTCAAGAGACACATGCAGTCATTATTAGGCCTTAGAGACAGTTTGAAAATGGGACTGCTTTCATTTAAAAAAATATGTTCACCATGTAAGCCTGAATGGCAACAGCTCAAATTTCATCCAAACTATTTTTTTCTGAGTATCAAAATATTTTTGCAGACAAACTAGTTAGATCCAGAGGTCAGCCTAGTTGTCATACCAGCACAGAAAGTTCCAGTAGCTATACAGAGCAGAGTCAAAGCTAAGTTAGATAGAATAGTGCAGCTAGGGGTAATTTGTCCTGTAGAAGAACCTACTGAATGGGTATCCTCCATGGTGGCAGCTGATAAAAAAAGCTCAAATGACATTAGAATATGTATTCATCCAAGAGATCTGAATAAAGCATTAAAAAGACCTCATAATCCAATGCGCACTGTCAAAGAGGTTGCTTCCCTTATGCCAAACACCACTCTTTTTTCTCTTAGATGCAAAGAGTTCATTTTGGCAAATTTTGTTTGACCAAAAATCTTCATTGTTAACTGCATTTGGTACACCATTTGGCAGATACAGGTTTCCGAGAATGACATTTGGAATAAATTCTGCCAGGGAAGTCTTTCAGTGTGTGATGGAGCAAGTTTTTTTCAGGCTATTCCTGTGCTATTATAGTAGATTTTATTTATTTATTTTATTTTACATTTGTTAACCGGGGGTGTCTGACTGAGCTGAAAAGGTCCTTTTTCAGCAGAGGCCCGGGGAGAAAAGCTCCACAAAGAAAAATTACAGACACATTTAGTTATTTAGACATGATCAGTATACACACAAATTACAAGAGACATGTTTTTACAGTGGTATGCGGCACAGTTACAGTGGAGAGAACAAACAAAAAAATATTAATTTTAAAAGTAAAGGTAATTAATAGATTTGTGGTGTACAGCTGATATTTGGAATATAGGTAGAGTACATACATAGTACACCGGTATAGTACATACATTGTAGATTAGCCAGTGTTTGTGAGTAAGATTGAAAACTATTATCAAGTGCTCTAGATTTAGTATGTATATGTTATCCACTTTCATTAGCCTGGGGAGAAATCATGGCACTGCCAACTTTGCTTGAGATGTTGCCTGATGAGGTCTTTAAAGGAGGCTTTGGACGATGTGTTTTGAATGCTAGTAGGGACAGAGTTCCATTTTTTAGCCACTGAACTACTATATAGTGCATCTCCAAAGCTATTGTAGCTGTTGGTGACTTCTAGTAGTAGTTTGCTTGATGATCTAAGAGGCCTTTTGGCTGAGTGGTGTTGTACTAGATTTATGAGGGCAGGACACTTATTGGGGAGGTAATAGATAGAATGACAGAGGCAGAGCTGATTGTAGGTTAGGAGGTTGGGCAGTTCAAGCCAGTGGAGCTGTCTCAAAGCAGTACAGTGATGAGTTCTATATGAGCAATTTGCAGCAAAGCGGACAATTCTGTTATAGCAGGCTTCCATTTTGCTTAGTTCAATTTTGTTGAGATTAGTCAGAATGGGAGATGCATAAAGTAGGGTGGATAGAAGTTGGGAACGAGCAATGGCTGATCTTGTGTGGTTGGTAAGAAATGGTTTGATACGATAGAGTGACCCCAGTTTGGCATGTAGTTTTTTAATAGTTAAGTTGAGATGACTATCAAATTTTAGGTGGGAGTCTATGGTTATTCCTAATAGCTTAGCCTGTGCCACTGGAGCAATTGGAGTAGCAGTTGTGGAGTAGATAGTGAATTGACTGTTAGTGTTTTTGTTAGAACTGGTTATAATCATAAGCTGAGTTTTCCTTGGATTGAGGATAAGTTAGGCTTTGGTAAGGTAGTTTTCAACATCAGAGAATGCTAGTTGAGTTGTTTGCAGGAGGGTGGGAATGTTTTGTGCAACACAGATTAAGGTAGTGTCATCTGCATACTGAATTATAGATGCATGCTGTGTGGAGGTATGGAGGTCATTTGTGAAGACTGTGAATAGTAGTGGTCCTAAGATAGAACCCTGTGAGACTCCTATAGTTATGGGCAGCTGAGGAGAGAGAGAATTTTACCATTTCACAGCTTGGTACCTGTCAGTTAAGTAGCTTTGGAACCAGGTAAGAGTGGAATTTGATAGATGATATTGGTTTAGTTTGTTTATCAGGATTTGGTGCGAGACTGTGTCAAATGCTTTGGACATATCCAAAAAAAGAGTTGACACTTGTAGGCCTTCATTTTTGAGACAGTTTACTGTGTCTGTGAAGCAGAGGAGGGTGTAGTGGTACTATAGGCAGGTCTGAAACAATGCTGAGTAGGTGACAGGATGTTGCTGTCTAGGAGATAGTTTAGCATCTGGGTATGGATGTATTTTTCTAGGATTTTGGCCAGGGGAGAGAGTAAAGCAATGGGTAGGTAGTTATTAAGTTCAGTGGTGGTCCCGCCTTTATGTATGGGTGTAACATAGGATATTTTCCAGAGTTTGGGCACATAGTTTTCAACAATTGATCTGTTTATGAGGGTGGGAGACTGTAGATGATATTCTAGTAGGAGGCAATGGTGAAGTCAAACATGATAGTAACCTCAAAACATTTCTGGAGAGAGCACATGAAGTGAATCTTAAGCTGAATCCTCAGAAGTGCAAATTCAGGATTCAGAAAGTTACTTATGTTGGTCATTTGTTTACCAGTTCAGGCATATGACCAGATCCTTCAAAGCAAACAGTAATTCTCTAGATGCCAGCTGCAGACAATGTTCAAGCCCTACAAAGTTTTCTTGGCATGGTCAACTATCTAGGCAATTTCATTACAGATTTAATCCAACTTGCAGCACCACTCATGGAGCTGACATGCAAAGATGCAATTTGGTCATGGTCAGAACAGCACCAAAGAGTGTTTGATGTCCTGAAACAGAAAATTGTCAACCCACCAACTCTCAGTTACTATGAGTAAACCAGTTACTCTTTTCTGTGATGCTTCTAAATTTGGTCTATGTGCAGTCATTCTTCAAGAGTGTAGACCAGTAGCCTATGTACTGAGAACTCTTACCTATACTGAGATATAGTATGCCCAGATTGAGAAAGAGCTTTTGGCAATTGTGTTTGCACATTCGAAGTTTCATGATTATATTTATGGTTGACCTATCCAGATTGAAACTGATCACCAACCTTTTGTTACTATTTTGAGAAAGTCTATGCATACAGCTCCAGCTAGACTGCAATGTATTTATTTTTTAATTAACTGACAGCATATGTTCCGATATATTAGCAGATGGCCCTAGATTTGTATATAAGAACTGCAGTAATTTAAGGCAACAGTTATGTTTTCCCAGACATGTTATGTCTGGATCCCAAGTTTTGATGGGTACATCTAAATGACATAAATGCAATTTTTGTCAGTTTATAGATGAGTCTAGGTTCTTTAGGCACCCTGTCACGGGCTACTTGTGAAAGTTGAGGGCATCTGCTGATTGCTCCACCAAGAATGTGGTTTATTTAGCACATTGTCAATGCTGTTATAAATTCTACATTGGTAAGATGAACAGGAGCTTAAAAGAAAGAATTAGGGACCATGTGTATTGCATGAAGAAGCAATATGATTTTAGTGCCTTAGCGAAAAATGTTTTGTCTACTGGCCCTGAACACAACTTTGTCTTCCAGGTATTATGTGTGATCAGCCCAGATCTGTGAGGTGGTGATATAGTGACTCGTACTGAGGTGGTTGAGCTGGAGTGGATCTTGAGGTTGGGGGCACACCTAGCTATGGGGTTGAATGATCATGTCCCCATTAAGCCTGTATTAAGGAATAAATGACTGTAGAGCGTTTATTGTTGTTTGTTTATATATTTATGAATATTTTTCATATTTTAATTTGTGTTAATGTTTTTATTATTATTTTTTTATTTTTTATCAGATTTTATGCTAGTAAATATTATCTAGTTCATATGTCTTTAAGCTGAGAATGTGGCTGCATGAATGTTTGTTTTATTGGCTGTTTAGCTGTTTGAGATGATGTCATTTGTATATAAGTTATTCTGTCCCCATTCATGTTTGTCTGAAGAAGCGGTATGATATTAACGTGAAAGTGCTGACTTTCTTTCTCTGCAATAAAGTTTTTTGGTACGATTACTTGCTGGTTCATCAAGTTTTTGGATCTAGCTGCATATCGAGCTGCCTTCTGCCTGCTTTGGGGAATTTTACAGTATTTATTTTTTAATTTATTTATTTATTTGCATTTGTTTACTAGGAGGTCTACTAGGCCAGGTTGATCCTGTTTTCAGTAGAGGCTCGGGGAGAAGACCTCCAAAAACAAACATGATAAATCTACAGAATCAAAATATAGAAATCAAGCAGCAATGGTACAGAATACTTTACAGAATAGGTAAAAAAATAAAATAGATAAATGATGCTCAAATTAAAGAAGTACACTTTCAATCTTGTTTACACAAAAGGTAAACTTATTTATCTTGCTGATACTTTATCCAGATAATAATAAAAAAAAAAAAAAAACACAGAACAGCATAACAATGAGCAACTTGATTTTGAGGTCATAGAAGTGAGAAATTTTTCTTCCACATCTTGATGACCTCAGAAGTCACACAGCTTCAGATCCAATTCTCCAGAAGCTCAACCACTTTATCAGTCTTGGATGGTCATCAAAGCAATCTTGTTTACCAGTAGATGTGCAGCCTTATTTTCCATACAGAGATGAGATTTTGTAAGACAATGGTGTCATCATGAAAAATCCTAAAGTGATTGTTCCAAAGTCCTTGTAACAAGAGTAGATCAAGATCTTGCATCATGGCCAACCAGGAACTGATTCTACAAAAAGAAGGGTGAGAGGACTAGTATTTTAATCTTCAATCTCAAGAGATATTGAGAAAGCACTTTCATCATGTTCAGTATGTAACAGTACAAAACTGCATCAACAGAAAAAAAACACTTCAGTTAAGCCAGATTCCTAAACTACCTTGGTCAACAGTAGCCATAGATATTTTTGAGTAGAATGGTCAACATTACTTTGTTTTGGTAAACTCTTATTCAAATTGGTTTGAGATTGACCTACTTCCCAACCTAACTTCAAGTACTGTCATTACTAAGTTAAAGCAACATTTTTCTGTCAATGGTAGTCCACACAGAGTTATTTCTGACAATGGTGCACAGTTTACAAGTCAACAGTTCAAGAGATTTCCAGAAGTGTGGGACTTTGTTCATATTATGGGTAGTCCTGAATACTCCCAGTCAAACAGCTTGGCTGAACTTGCAGTTCAAAGTGTAAAACAGCTGTTATAAAAATCCATACATGACAATACCAATATTTTTCTCAATTTGTTAAATCTCATAAACATTATTCATGATAAACATCTTGGTTCACCTGTCCAGAGACTTATGTTGAGACAAACCAGAACCGCACTACCAATCAGCAGCAATTTATTGGTCCCAAGTGCTAAGAACAATAAAGCAGTGAAAACCAACTGTTGAAAAAGCATTTGTCCCAGGAGTCTTACTATGATAAAACCAGCAAGCAGCTTTGTTCTTTAGAAAAAGGGTAGATAGTGAGGATGAGGACTCATAAACAAAGACATTTGTAATCTCCAAACTCTGGACCCTACCCAGTTCAGATTTGTAAAAGGCAGATTATGTCTTCTAAACATGACTGACTTCTTTGAAGCAGTCACCAAAGCCATAGATGAGGGTAAGGTGGTTCACATAGCTTATCTAGATCTCACCAAGGCTTTTTACACCACCCCCACTCTGGAATTATAGATAAGCTCATTAAACTAGGTGTAAATCCCTATGTCACAAGATGGGTTGCCAACTGGCTCATGGACAGAACCCACACTGTGAAAGTAGCAGACTCCAAATCTGACTTCAGACCAGTAACAAAGTGGAGTACCAGAGAGTTTAGTCCTGGGTCCTCTCCTGTTTGGTATCTACTTCTCTGAAGTACAGGCTAACACAGAAGGTCTTTGGCTAACACAGTTTGCAGATGACTGCAAACTAGGAGCCATAATCAAAACTAATTATGTGGATATACTACAAAAGGGCCTCACTGAGACAGATGCCTGGTGTTAAAGCCATGGCCTGAAGCTCAATGCCAAAAAGTGTATTGTCATCCCCTTTGGTAAAAACTCTGTACCCATGAACTACCACATAGCTGGTAGTCTACTTAACGCTGAAAATGTGATAAGAGACCTTGGGACACAGGTAGATAGCAGTCTCTCCTTTGATAATCACATCACCACAGTGGTCAGGAAATCCTTCTACATGGCTCAGCACATTACAAAAGGTTTCTCATCCAGAAAAAAAAGTTAATTGTTTCCCTCTATTCATCACTCATTAGACCCATTATAAAGTACAACACCCCTTTTGGTATGTACCTCACAAGACATCTACAACAACTGGAAAGGCCACAGAAATACCTCACAAAGAGGATTACTGGCCTCAAACAGATGCCCTACGCAGACCATCTCAAAAAACTCTAGCTTTACTCCTTCGTATATTGCCTACTCAGAGGCGATCTCTGCCTAACATACAAAGCTATGTCAAACCCAGAGCTGTTGGACATGCTCCACTTAAAGAAATCCCAATCCTTCCAAGCTACATGCTCTAGGGACCTAAACCTTGTCACCACAATAAACAGAACATGTTGGAGGGATAGATTCCTGTCCCAGAGACTTCCCATACTCTGGAACAGACTACCTATCTATGTCAAACAGAGCTCCTCATTAGCACTCTTCAAGAAAAATCTTGATGATTGGATGGGAAATAGGAAATTCACCCATGGATCACTTCTGTGGCTCTGCTCGACAGGGGCATAGGAAAATAATTTTCTTGGGTGGCGAAAGCCAGGGTACATTTTTGGCTTGGCTTATATCGACCCTAGAGCCAATAGCCTAGTACCTACCTATGATGCTATGAACCTATGTAGACATCAAAAGGTTTTGATCTCATTGGATTTGTGAAAAGTTTGTGTCAAGAGCCGAGATCATACATTGTAGAGTCACAAGGAGTGGAATTCAGATGAAATCAAAATCATTTGTTACCAGTGTCTGAACCAGTAACTTCAAGGACTGTCATTAATAAGCTGAAGTGACATTTTTCTGTCCATGGTAGTCCACACAGAGTTATTTCTGACAATGGTACACAGTTTACAAGTCAGCAGTTCAAGAGATTTCCAGAAGCGTGGGACTTTGTTCATATTATGAGCAGTCCTGAATACTCCCAGTCAAACAGCTTGGCTGAACTTACAGTTCAAAGTGTGAAACAGCTGTTATATAAATCCATACATGACAATACCGATATTTTTCTCAACTTGTTAAATCTCAGAAACATTCTTCGTGATAAACATCTTATTCACCTGTCCAGAGACTTATGTTGAGACAAACCAGAACTGCACTGCCAATCAACAGCAATTTATTGGTCCCAAGTGCTAAGAACAATAAAGCAGTGAAAACCAACTTTGAAAAAGCATTTGTCCCAGAAGTCTTACTATGATAAAACCAGCAAACACAGCATCTTGCCTGTGACAGTGACTGTCAAATGTTCCTGTTCCAGAGAACATTCTGTCAGCAATCCTTGTTATGAGAAAATCCCTGAGACTCCTCAAACAGAACATTCCCCAGTGGCTATTTCAGTTGCTAAACCTCATCCTGACTATTATGTTACGATATCAGGTTGCATCTTGTAGCCTAGTTCCAGATACACAGCAAATTGGACATTACTGTTGTTTTTTTTTTAATTAGTGTCTGTATAATTGCATGCCTATTAAAATGTCATTGTTTATATGAGACAGTTCAGTAATGAGGGAGGATGTAAATCAGTGTGTGGACTATACCTTTAAGAAGCTTTCCAGTGAGTCAGCACATGCATACAAGTACTGAGCATGTGCAAGCACCAGTGCCATTTTGAGTGAGCAGCCAGAGTGTGAGCATGCAAGTATGTAGTCAGTCAGTGAGTTAGATAGTTTGTTTAAATTTAATGTTCCTGTCATTCATCCTGATGTATTTGTACACAATAAACTTAAACAAACACCCAAGCCTCAACATCTTCTTAATGCACATAAGAAGAGCAACTTTACACAATTGACAGTTCTTTTTCATCATCTCAAACTGATGAGACATTTCTGGACAAACAATTTGGGGAGCTTTGGGGATGCCAATAATGATGGTCTATTGTGAGAGCAGCGTGCACCCATGTAATGATACGAATGAACAGAAAAACAGCAGGATGAGTAAAATCAAGCACTGAAGCAAAAAGTTGGTGTATTTGATTGTGGAAGTGCTTGGAGTGGCATAGACAAGTGCTAGATGTTAGCCAAGCTGTTAAGAGCAAGTAAATGTTTGAACAAAAGAAGCAAAGATAGGAGTATTAGTGTTCAACTATTTAATTTGGTGAAAGGTTTGAAAAGAGAAGCAGATAGACAGATCCCAGTAAAGGGCCAGCAGTAGAAAAGGACAGGTGATGAGACAGTCCACGTGAGTCCCATGATATTTGAGCACTGAAAACCTACAAGGAGGAATAACTGTAAATGGATGCCAAATAGCAGTTTAGTCAGCTTTGGTGCTGCACAAAACAGTGCAATAGGGAAGAACAAAATGTTAAACCATGAAGATGGTATAATATTATTTTAAAGAAAATAGAAGCCATTGCAGCCAGCATGGGAAACATGGAATGTAGGGTGTGTAAAAAAGAGAAACTGGCAAACCTGAGGAAAAAAAATGTTGGCAATTAGAACTAAAATTGGTACAAATTGGGGCAGGGTGAAATGTATGAATGTCAACTGCTGGAAACCAACTTTAAATTATACAAAGTGTACTTAAAGATGCATAATTTGGAGAAAAGATCTCAGAGATGCAATTTCTATATAACCAGAGTGATAAAATGAGTGGAGGGAGTGCATATTACCAAGTTCATATTGGGCTGGGTGACTGAATTTTTCTACAAGTAGAGAGGGTGCCTAAAGTGGGAAAACAAAGTGACGGCCTTTATTCAAGGGACAGTTACATAGCTGTTAAAAGTCACTGACAGTAGATGAAGGTTAATGTTAAGATGAGCAGATTGGGCAAGGAGCATGGTGATGGTGAATGCAGAAGTGAGAATAGCAGATTTTCTTGGTACAAGTACAGCAGAATAAACTGGAGATGAGTGTAGATAAGACCAGTGCAGTGGCAGTTAAAGTAAGATAGGCATACCAAAAGAGATTCAATGAGAAGAAGTGGAGGGTATTGCACAAAAACAGCAAAATATACAGCAGAATCAGTAGGGAGGGCTGCCAACAATCCCTTTGGTAGGACATAAGGTAATGGACAAATATATTTCTGTGGAGGAGACAGAGGAGCTGGATTGGGACAAGCTGTCAGTGTGCACACTGCGGTAAGTTCAAGTCAGATTGTAAAAAGTTCCACTGCCAAATAAAAAAAAAAAAAGGAAAAGAGAGGGAAATAAAAGCAAGCATAGATATAAATCATCCCTAAATACCCCTGAAGCAAAGAAAAAGGTGCTCACTGTGGACCAGCAGGGATACATTAAGGGAAGAAGTACGGGAAGCATGGAGCAACATAGAGGACAAGATGGATCCTGACTTGACAAGAACAGAAGAGGAAGAGAGAGAAAGGGAACATGAACAAACCATAATCTGACAGATGTTGGAGACACCACTAGTAACAAGCTAGCTAATAAAAAGTACATCCATTTCTAACCCTACAAGGAAAACTAAGCATGGCAGTGGAGCCAAGCAAGTGTGGGAGACTGTACTGGGAGCCCCAGACAAATGGTGCTTCATTATGTTTGCTTTCTCTTGTTATTTTCTATATATGTTCACAAAGTGAGACAGCAAGTGTAGCAGTAATGAGGAGGGAAAGTATATGATGGAGGAGATGATACTCAGGGTCTGACGGTTGAGGAGAAAAATATAAAGAGGAGTTTGAGATAAGAAGAAGAAAATGTGGAGAACATGCAAAATTCATGCCAAGATAAGTCATGTATGCTATTATGAATGGAAATGGGGTATAAAATCAAGTAGGGTCACAGGCTCATTCAGTAACTGAAGTTTGCTTCCCCAGGGACAACACTTTCAACTTGCATGCTTTCTAAAAGACACGGTAACAAACAGCATTGTGCTTATAATGGAGAGGCTCCAGGCCTGTTAATGTACATCTGCTGTGGACAATTAAGTGTAGTATACTGGTTATATATTAAAAAGATGTGCTCTGAGCTTTAAGCTGGGAATTAAAAATGTCTACATTTTCAAAATAAATTTAAATACAAATTTAATTTAGTTTTGGAACTTGGATGTCCCCAGAATACAGGGAAGATTAGTACAATCATTTGGGTGATAAGCTACTATACCGATTAGCTCCCTGATGATAATATGCAGACACACATATATGTTAGGCATAGTACATGCTTCACGAAATTACATTGTTTAAGTAGACATTTTCAGTATTATGTTTTACATAAAATATTACATTATAGAAAAGTATAAGTAATGGTTGAATAATGTTTATAAGAGCTGATCAACCCAGTCACTTTATGACCTAACATATAGATAACAGGATAGGAACAGGAGGAAAGGGGTAAAACAAAGCAGGATGTGTCAGCTGACTCTGAGGTACTGTGTATGGTATAGTATGAGTGCTGACACAGAGGAGTGTGAAGCAGAAATAAAGATAATTTATTTATGCCTAACATATATATATATATATATATATATATATATATATATATATATATATATATATATATATATGTGTCTGCATATTAGCATCTCCTCCTAAAAAAGGAAGCCAATCTGGCGGTCTCTTGCCATAAACAAACTTTACAACAAAAGGAAGAAACTGTTGCAGAAAAGAGGAAAATCCCAGGATGCGATGCAAAAAACTCCCTTACCAGCCTCAGTAAGAAGCTGAGATCCCTCATAAAATCCTCCAACGCTAGTTATGAAAATAAAATTGCCAAAGATTCCAGAGACAATCACAAGGCATTCTATAACCATGTCAAGAATCTAAATGGCAATGCTCAGATCTGCTCTGAGCTACAACAGAATGGCATTAAATATACTGACCCCAAGAATATTGCCTGGCAGATCGATTCAGTACCAACGTCACCATCCTCTCACCCCCTAAATGGCCCACCTCAATAACAGTAGATTGCCAAATTCTGGTAATAATGGCCACACAGGTAAAAAACGCACTCTCCAAAGCTAAGAATACAGCATCCATGGGACCAGATGACATCCCATGGCTATGTACTACATGAACTACAAAATGAACTGGCACCTCACCTAAGTGTCATGTTTAATCATATCCTCACCTCAGGCTTCATGCCCACTGAATGGCGCACAGCTACAGTTATCCCACTCCACAAGAGGGGGATCCACCTTGGATCACGGGAACTACCACCCAATCAGTCTGACGAGCCTGATCTGAAAGGTCATGGAATGTATTATCATGGAACTTATAAACAAAGACATTGGCAACCTTCAAATACTGGACCCCACCCAGTTTGGATTCGTGAAGGGCTGTTCTTGTCTTCTGAACCTGATTGACTTCTTCAAATCAGGCTCCAGAGCTGTGGACAAGGGTAAGGCAGTCCACACACTCTATCTGGACCTCACCAAGGCCTTTGACACCATCCCCCAGTCTGGAATCATAGATAAACTTACTAAGCTGGGCATTAATCCCTACATCACTCGATGGGTTGCCAACTGGCTTACTGACAGAATCTACACTGTAAAAGTAGCTGACTCCAAATCCAGCTCCATACAAGTGACAAGTGGAGTACCTCAGGGTTCAGTCCTGGGACCTCTCTTATTTGGCATCTACTTCTCTGAAGTACAAGCTAACACTAAGGGACTCTGGCTAACAAAGTTTGCAGATGACTGCAAACTGGGAGCCATTACTGAATCCTCAAATGATGTGGATACTCTACAAAAGGGCCTTGCAGAAACAGATGCTTGGTGCCAGAGCCATTGGCTCAAGCTCAATGCCAATAAATATATAGTTATCCCCTTTGGGAAAAAAACATGTACCCATGAATTACCACATAGGTGGCAGTACACTAAACACCAAAAGTGTGATAAGGGACTTAGGGACATAGGTGGACAGTGGTCTCACCTTCAATAACCACATTGCCACAACAGTCAGGAAATCCTTCTATGTGGCACACCTCATCACTAAGGGCTTTTCAACCAGAAAAAAGTAGGTCATTGTCTCACTGTACTCATCCCTCATTAGACCCATTATAGAATACAATGCCCCATTTGGTATGTACCTCTGAAAACATCTTCAACAACTGGAAAGGCCGCAGAAATACCTCACTAAAAGAATCACAGGCCTAAAGCAAATGCCCTATGCTGACTGCCTTAAAAAATTCCAGCTATACTCTCTCACATATCGTCTACTCTGAGGCGATCTCTGCTTAACATACAAGGCCATGTCAAACCCAGAGCTGTTGGACATGCTACACTTAAAGAAATTGCAATCCCTCAGAGCCACATGCTCCAGGGATCTAAACCTTGTCATCACAATAAACAAAACATGCTGGAGGGATAGGTTCCTGACCCAGAGACTCCCCAGACTCTGGAATAGACTGCCCATACATATCAAGCAGAGCGCCTCTTTGGCCCTCTTCAAAAGGAACTCGGATGATTGGATGGGAGAAAGGAAATTCACCCTGGGGATCATGTTAGTCACCCTGCTAGACAGGGGTCCAGGGAAGTAAATAGTGTAGGAAGAAATAGCCAGGGAATTGTTATGGCTAGGCTTGCATAGGCCCTAGGGCTGATAGCCTAGTACCAACCTATGAACCTATGGACCTATTAACCAGAAGTGAGGAATATTAAGGAAGTGACACCATTGTGGCTAGGTCAGATGATTGTCACAGACTTTGACTTATCTTCTCCTGAGGGTAAAAAACGTTGGTACACCTGAGTGGAGTGCCCAAAGATCCATGCAGAGGATGTCAGATGGAGGTCATATCCTAGGAAGATGGAATGTGTGTGTGTGTGTGTGTGTGTGTGTGTGTGTGTGTGTGTGTGTGTGTGTGTGTGTGTGTGTGTGTGTGTGTGTGTGTG
The DNA here is from genome assembly GCF_019279795.1 of Protopterus annectens. Classification (NCBI taxonomy): domain Eukaryota; kingdom Metazoa; phylum Chordata; order Ceratodontiformes; family Protopteridae; genus Protopterus; species Protopterus annectens. The sequence goes on from NC_056731.1 coordinate 1,444,399,665, forward strand.
TGTGGAGGGTGGTCATAGGTTAAGAGGTTGTTACCAGGCAAGCAGTCCAGTAGACCACTAAGGGGCCTAGTCCAATTTCCCAATTGTCCCAAAGCTCTATCTGTTTGGTTAAGTGACTTGCTCAAAGTCATATAGCAGGCAGACAAACAAAGGATGAGGGAATCAAACAGTGTAGCATGGGAAGCAGTTCATTAAAGCTAATAGCCTTAAGACTTTGCAATAACTGCCAGATTGCCAGGATTGCCAGGTCACCTGATCTAGCAGTGCCAGGTCACCTAATCTAGGGATCTAAACTTATCAGCAATTCAAACAAAACATGCTGGACAGAAAGATATGTGTCTCAGAGATTTTCCCTTCTTTGGAACTGACTTCCTATTCACAATAAGTAGAGGTCTTCCCTGGCCCTCTTCAAACACAATTTAAATTAATAAATGGGGAATCACAAAGTCACACCTGGTGTATTGCCTATGTCCTTATGTACAAGGGCAATCTGTAAGATACTCAATGCACAGTCACAAATCCATACCATCCTCTTGCCCCTAGCAGCCATATATTGGGTAAAATCATATTATATTGGCTAGGCTTGTAAGGGCTCTTAAGTCATTAGACTAGTAATCTTCTATAAACCTATGAACCTGTAAATGGAGAGAATGGGATCTGGGCAGAATTAAGAGAGGAAAAAACTGATGTAGTCTGTTTTCAGTAATTAAAGTTGCTCTAGAAAGTGATAGGAAAGGTAAGAAAAAGGATATGTGTGGGTTGGGTGGATTGTGTCCTACAACAAGAAAAAAGAGAGTCAAAGACACTGGTGAAAGATGGCAGAGGTTTGTAGTGTGAGGATAGTGAGACAGTAACCAGTGGCAGGTGAATGGTGTCAGAGGTACTTTTGGAAATAGAAGAATAGTTGTTGGTTCAAAGTGTTGCCCAAATATTGATGAAGTTAAGGAAATGGCATGATGTGCAGAGAAAGGGATAATGAGAGCAGAGAGAATAATATGGACATGAGTCTTCAATGTACTTTTATGTTGTTTGTCTTTCGGCTTTTCCCGGTTAGGGGTAACCACAGAAGAACTCCAGTCCACTAATGGTTGGCAGCAGACTTTCTCAAATGCTGAGGTGCCAGATCGACGTTCAACCTTCAACGAAGGCACGCCCATTTACACATGTCTTTCGAATGCCCATCCAGCCACGAGGAGGACATGCAGATTCCACACAGAAGGCACTCCCCGCACTCCAGCCAAGAATCGAACGGGAGAACCTCTTGCTGTGAGGCAACAACACTACCACTGCACCACCGTGGATGTCTTCAATAATGAAGGCTAAATAGGCTGTATGGCAAGGTGGAATTTAATGGGTATTTAATGTGATTTATATGAAAGTTTAAGAAAAAATATGAAGAAGGCAGCTATGGTGGATGTGTGCAGAGAAAATATGGATGGAATGAGGCAGTTTATGTTTTGCAGACAGGAGGGTAAACACAAAAATATGTTAGATAGGATACTTGGTAGATGATGAAACCCTAAATATTGAAGGCTATAGATATCCATAATAAAATAATATCAGGTTACTATTTAGTTGTAGTGTTACATATGGAAGTAGGGAGGGTTTATAGAGGTGGTGATGGAACTCAAGTAAGTGAATAGGTCCAGATCAGATTTAGTGATCACTAAAGGTGGGCAGTTTGGTAGTCCAGTGAAATACATTGGAAATAGATGAGGTAGGGATCAAAGAGTGGGATGGAATTAAGGCAACCTGGAGGGTAGAAGTGATGGTGTATACAGGACAAAAGAATAGATTAAGGTAGAATATTAAAGGAATCAGAAGTAGAGGTATAGCAGAAGTAGATGGAAGTGAATGAACAGGAAGAAGATCAAATGGAGGAAGAGTTATTGGGTAAGAGTGGATAGAATTAAGGAGATGCAGGAGGAAATGGAGGTAGAGCAGAAACAGACAGGAATTCAAAGGGAGGTCAAGTGGAAGAATAATGGGAATTCATGTGAAGCTATTAATTTATAAGTGCAAGTATTTGAGGAAGAGGATTGTGGTCACTAGAACTGAACCATAAGAAGGTGGATGAAGTTTGAGAAATAGAAGGGTCACAACTATCAGATGATAAAAGCAAAAGAATGTATAAAGAAGTTAGTGGGAGTGAGGTCATAGCTGCAACTAGATACATTAAAAAAGGTAAAACAGGGGGTCCAGATGTAGTTCCAGTTGACTGCTATACATTCTTGACAGTACAGTTGCAAAATAAGATGGAATAGGGAGAGACCAGAGTCATTTTGATTTGCAGAGAAGGTGATATTGTATAAGGGAAAGGGTGGAGTAACCAACAAACTACAGAGCAATTTATTTATGTAAGAGCAGTGCTAATTACACCAAGACCAGATTCCCTTCTTCAGAAGGTAGTGAAGCAGTCATGCAGGGTTTGTGAAAGGCAGGTTATCAACAGTTCTCTGGAGATTGGAATTGAATGTTATCAGCTGATATGAGACAGAAAGACAGAGAGGGAAAAAGGGGGTATTAGTAGTACTTATGGAAAACTTCTAACTATGCGAACTGGGATTTTATGCATTAAATGTTAAAACAGATCTTGGGGAAGGGAAGGTTATCCAAAGCATTAGCACACTGTGAAAGTGCTAAGTGTGCTAATAAGGGCAAAGCAATAAGGTAGACATGTTCATTGTCCCTAGGGATATTCATTTTGGTTAAGGAAAAAATTGTCTAAAAGAATAAATAGGTTAAAAAACTTTGGAGTTATAGGGCAAAAAGAGTAATCTTTTAAACAATGCAGGGGATATCGTACTTCAGGTATTAAACAGTTTTAAGTAGCTTTAAAAAAAATCTGGACTGATATATCTTTCTAAAAAGGAGAGACATAGTTGGTTCATCTAGAGTCCCATGCCCATTCGCAATACAGCACCTCCCCCAGCTCTTCAAGTAGACAGCAACAAAAAGGGGGGGGGGGCATTTGGACTAATCAGCTTCCTACAGGAAACCACATCCTCTCGGCTCTTTAGTGAAAAGAAAAAAAATCCTAATGTCTGTGTTGGCTTTTCAGTACAGAACATTTCATAAACTAGTGTCAGTCATGTCCTCTATCACTCTGTGCTCAGAGCAACTGCCTCTTTCACCCCAGCCTTGATAAACTACTGTTATGAAGTAAGTGATGATAGAGGATGGTTAGTCAAAATAAATCATGCTAGGCTTGTGGTGTTTGAAGAGTAGAAAGTGAAATGCTCTAACAAATATGTCCATGCCATCAGTGCACTTCTAAGAAATGCATACAGATAAAAGTAGCATTTGCTAATGCAAGAATATATTAACAGATTTTTCTTAGTGACATTTCAACGTGTCCAGTATATAGCTAAAAATACAAGCATACTTTATCAAGATCATTAGTCTTCTGTGCAGATAAATCCCAAAGTAATATCTTCTGTGTTATCGACATAAAAAAGTCTCCTCACATTATGGTTCCTAGCTATACAATTCCTTTTTTATAGTGTAGATTCAGTGCTACAAGCTGAAGATGCAAATCAGGTGTGAACTCATTAAAACTGCTAAATCCCAAATACCTGCTCCATGTTGCACATGTAAACATAGTGCAGGCACTTCCTCAGTGTTTGCTGCTAATGGGTTGCAACTATAAATGATTACTGGTAAGTAGAATGAAAACACAACAGCAATTCAGACTTCATTACCTCCAGCCAGGTTAGACTTACAAAATGTAGAATTAATTGTATCAATGGTTTAAATGTAAGTAAGCAGCACACATTTCACAGTTTCTGTTCAGTAACATCCAAACTCACCTTCATTTCTTCACTTTTGTATGTTATCGACATTTAATATCCTCACACAGTTTAAGGACAATGATACAGAATGCCTTACAGATTGCATGTCTCAGATTACTAGTCAGATAAGACAGGAATCAGCAACAAAAACAGAGAGAAGACAGAGCTGCATTTATGCAAGCAATATGCATAAATGGTTGTCTGATCACTCAGTGCACTACACCTGACATTAATACATGTACAAACAAGTGCCATATGTTTTGCAAGTACTGTGGATGATGTTGCATTTGGCTGTATACACAATGATTTTCAAAACTGTTTCTGTGGCAAAGAGGGATAAGACACCCTTGATGTGTTTTGAAGGTTCATTAGAGAGAATTTCAAATCCAGAACTGTGTGAAAATATGTTATGTGCACCAACATAAATTTTGTAGTGTTGCTAATTTAATAGATTTCTTTTCTTCCTTTCTCATAATTTCCCTTTTGTCAATGCCAGTGTTTGTGTTGTGCATTGCATAATGAAATGGGGGAACAGAGAAACAAAATGAATGTCAAGTTTAGCTGTGCTTATTTTCTTTGTGCAATGCTTGGCAGTGCACAAACCTGGACTAGTGGCACACACAGAAAGTATACGTAATACCTGCAGACAAGGAGTAGACAGTGTAAAGGTCAAAAAAGATACATTGCTGCAGTTTTTGCTTTCCATTCTGCAACACCACTAAGCAACATTGAATGGCAGTTAGCAACTTTCCTAACACCTGCAGCCATTGAACACCTGCAGACAGGAAGCAGACAGTCAACAAATGCAAAATGGATGCATTTAATTAGGCACCATGCAAAGACAGTAATCAGTGTTATGTGGCAGATAACACAGAAGTTTAGAATGAATAGAAAATTATTCAACTGTTATATAACTAATTCTGTGGCAGCAGGTATAAGTGTAGGGCTGTAATACAGATTGTCCTAGGTTCTAATACAGTAAGTGCAACTTATTTTTACTGTTGTGACAGTTCAGTTTATAGCAATGAACAGGGAAATATCCAAATGCTATTTCAATATTCCTGTGGCAGTAGATGTGACTGTAGACTGCCACACACATAGTCCTGGGTTCTAATATAGGAAATTCCAGAGAATTTTACTGTTGTTCCATTTCACATTATATTAAATATCACTTATAACACTTTATGCATAATTATAGATAGTGAAGCTGATATGAATTACATATATGATGGATAAGATACCCTTACTCTGTTTTGAAGGCTCAGCTGTATGACTGATGGTAGACTTTCTACTATTTTTGCGTAAGTATAATTCTGCAATCTGGACTTGGATGGCCTTCACACTTAAATAAGATGCATACACAAATTAATGTATATACAAGGACCTTGTTAGGTCACACACATACATGATTAACACCTTAATTTTTCATCTGTGTTTATAAATGATTCATGACTATGTCTGAGGAAAAACTTCTTTTCTGACAAAAATAGAAAATCACTGCTGTGGAAGAAAATGTTTTGTCCGTTATGCATAGGTTTGAATACCACACTGAAAAATCAACTTTAACAGTGTATAAAGCCAAATAAACATGTGGCTATCATAAATTTATGCCACCAGTGCCTGCCAGCAAAGTTAAATTGCCTAACACTTACAACAGCAGACACCTCTAAAACTAATGTCAAGTGTCAAATTAACCTTCCAATTTCCAAATCGGCTTTCCTCCCTCTTTAGCACTGTTGCTGTCTGCTTAACAACATGCAAACATGTTTGACATCATTGTTTGGGCTTGCGCACTACAAGTAAGTATGATGATAACAGGCATTAGCAGGAAATCATTATTTGCTACTGCACTGCTTTGGGATTAGACATATCTGGCGTTAGAAGGGAATATGCCCAATTTAGGGCACATAGGTGGGGTGTTCAGGAGTCCAGAATATTTATTGGACTTCTGGTAAAATACCACAGCCAAAGGTTTCTTTCTGCAGGAGGACTATTCTGGCTCCCAGTAAAAGTCTGAGGCTTGGAATAGTCTGGCCAAGGCTGTATTCAGTGTGACTGGCATTCCACACACTTGACAATAGTGTAGGCACCATGTCAATGACCTAAAAAGTTATAAATGGGGATACACTCATACAGTGGCTGGATGAGTTTCAAACTAGTGGCATCCCACAGTTGTGTAAATATGCCAGTAAATAAAATTTATAACTAAATTTTATAAGCTAAATATAGGCAAGACTGGTATGCATGATGCTATTCTGTTCTTTTCCTTTCTTTTCACAGCTCATCCTGAAATAGTGATGAACAGGCAAGGCTGAGGGAAGCAAGTGGTATGTATGCAGTGAGTCTATATCATTTACTTGAAAAAGTGGAATGTCGACTCACCTTTGGTCGACCCATATTTGTCGAAGCTGCACATCATTGAACAGCCAAATCATCGATTTCTTTCCAAGGGAAAGAAATCAGTTGGCCGTTCTTTTAAATCTGCCCTTTCCCCAACTGTAGTGCAATGTTGGAGTTAGTATATTTAGTTAGGAGGTGTGGGTGGTGAAGAACCCCACTTTCATGGTGTTTGTTTTAATGTGGTTGGGCTACCGATATTTTGCCATTCAATGTTGTGCAGCTTTGACAAATATGGGTCGATTAAAGGTAAGTCTACATTTTACTTGTTCAACTTTATAGTATAGAGCCTATGCAGCACAGCAGAAGTATTACTGTAGCTTTAAAAGCTAAAGAAAAATGCTTTTGTTTTCTATATAGTAGTAGCAAAGTAAGGATTCATATCCTAACTGTAAAAGCCAGTATGCATGCATAAGTATGTAGCACAAACCAATGTTAGGAGTCAAGTGTAAGACTGTTGTCAGAGGTTTTAGGTTCAAATACCAAAAGTAACAACTATACAATACTACAATTCTTTAATAATATTACAAAAGTTAAAATCTATAGAATTGACATAAATACCCGGCTGTTGACTGTAATCTGTATAATGGATGAAGCAAATGCGCAGTATATGTACACTGCATGAATTATTTTGAGAAATCCATAATTATAGTTTGTAGTTGTTAGGAAGTATACTTAAATGTAATATTTCAGATAAAATGGCTGTATTATTGTGATAATGTATCATATGTCACATAAGATGGTACTATTTTTATCTTTTTTTCTCTCACCCCAACTGTTATTTTTTTTTCTATTATGTGAAGTCAAACTGTCTCCATGTCATCCATCTGTAACAAATCACTAAATGTTTCACAGCATAGTGAGGTAGGCCAACCCCAGTGGCTCAGCCTGCCCCCCCCCTCCACTAACTCTGGCACTGAAACCCAGCACATTTGGAACCCAACCTAGCACTACTGCCTCTGCTGCCCCTGCATTACCTGCACCCACAAGTAACATTAACCTGGCAGCTGATGCTGTGGTACCCTCTGGGAATACTGGCTGAGATGGGGATTTCATCACCTACCAGGAGATGTCAGGGTTGGTGCCTAGCATCATGTACAGCACTACTGGTGTATGCCTACACTGGATGGAGATGCTGCCCTCCCTCATGGTCCATAGGAGGAGAAGACATCAAGCACTCCAGCAGCCAGTGGAGTAAGGAGACCATGATGACAGTCCTGTGGGTGAGGACTATATTCTCACTGTCTCCATGTTTAATGGGCATAGGCTTGCATTGTCATCTCCCTCATCCCAATCATGGTGTTTCCTAACCTTTTGTGTCACTCACCATCCCTGTGTCTTGTATTCTTTATCCTTTTTCTTTGCATTTGCTTACTCACCTACCCAACTTATCTGACCCTGAAATACCAACATCTTTTACCCAGCATCCCTCTCTTATTGAAGTTAAAAAGGGCACCTGTCCAACAAAAATAATATCATCCCATACATAGCTCTCTATTTTGCACGAGTCTTCTTGACACACTTTACTTTGTCCAGTTGGCTATACAACATAATTGCATTGTTCGCACTCCTCTTTATGGAGGTGACAGTTAAAATTCAGCTAATATTCTGTACATATTTTCATTTTACACTGTTGAAGAAATAGATAGCTATGGTTGTTTCCTACTCCCTCCTGCACATTCCTATATTTCTTTCCCTTTGTTCTTTCCCCTGCTTGACCCTCATCTCATCACTTTCCTATCTACCCCATTTTAACACCTATAATCTGGTCAAAATAGAATCACACACAACACACAACTAACAAAAAAACAGTGGAACCCCTTCACTTTTTTGGCCTCTATGTTTGCAGAGATGTTGGCATTGTGTACCCATTTTAAGTGATTGTGAATGGCTTTTCAGTGGTGCAGTTACCTCTGTGCAATGCTGTTTAAACACACTGTGCTATGTCAACACACAGTACAGTAACATTTGGTGAATGTAGTATAAAGATTTATTTAACTGCATTATTACTACTTAAACGTATTAAATACACCTGGATTCGAACCCTGTATCATCTGGGCTCAGAAAGAAATGTGTCAGTGGATTTACACCTGCTGCCACAGAGTCAGCTAAGCAGCAGGTGTGTATCATACCTGCAATACTGAGAATTGTTAGAATTTTAGCATTAGCATTAAGGCTCATATTTGGTCACTGCTTAACTAAGCACAAATGGGGAAGCAGTAGAAATGCATAGCTCACATGAGCAAACACTTTGCCAACCACTGTGCAAACACACTATTCGGTGGTGTGCTATACACGGTGCACAATAGCATGTATTATGTTTGTTTACTGTCCATTTAGTGTACATAACATGAAACTACATGTAGAAACAGAAAAAAATGAAGGCCCTATTTAAGAAAAAAACACATATTTACAATGCAGCCATCTGTTACTCCCCCATCCACTGCAACCTTGGTCTCTCGGTACGTGTTCACAAATATATCAACTACAGTACATAAATTAATAACAAATGTTGTCTTATATACCATGCACATCTTTAGAATGATAATACACATTCAGATTTTCCAATACTTGTAGTAATATACACACCTGTTTGCATATAGTTTGTAAAGCTGTCTCTTATAGTATACCTGCACATTGGAACACAACCAGCAAATACTGCACATTACACACTCTTCAATCTGGCAGCATGCAAAACTTTAATATCTTGACAGTTGAACATGGCTAGCTATCCATTTCATGCAAGCACCCCAACATCCACTGCTGATATCATCCACTTATAAGTTGTCCTGCAGCCTTGTAAAATACTTGTGCTTTGGTTCTTACATAACGTTCTGTAGTCTGTGCACTTAGATAGGTAGGGGTTCTGTTCTCACTGCATTCAAATGGGAGGTGTGTGTGTGTGTGTGTGTGTGTGTGTGTGTGTGTGTGTGTGTGTGTGTGTGTGTGTGTGTGTGTGTGTGTGTATGTATGTGTATTTGTGCACTTGCTTGAGTATTTTACACCAGCATGTAGGACACTGCTATTACTATCTTAATCGAACCAGATTCTGCTGATGTCATCAGTGGGTGCCTATCAGTTCAGAGAAAAATCAATTTAGCAAATGGCATTTTCAGTGTACTTACATCGAACATGCCATTCATACTGAGATCGATGTACAGAGAAGATCGGGAAATTTGCCATTTCCTCACATAGTGCAATCTCAGAGTTGGTATATATAATTATCAGAGGGTGTGGGGGGGCATATAATTAGCAGAGAGTGTGGGGGCCATGCTCCCCCAAATACCATTCATTGAAGTGTCACTTTGATGAAGTGATATAGATCCTCATGGCTCACCTCTTTTACTAATAAAGCTGTTTCATAATTCTACTGAAATGAGAAAACCGTGGATTATCTGCTACCTCCTGCTTTGTTTTTAAACCAGTGCTGAAAGCACACCCACTTCAACATTAGTTTTCTTTAGCATGTATTGTGTTTTCTCTCTTTCTCAAGAAATTTTATTTCAAAGCAACTGATTGGCTGACTTGATTTTTAAATTCATTCAGGTATAGCACTGTTTAATCGGTCTGAAGTAAAAGTCTGAGGACTGTGAAAGCACTTACTTTTGTATCTTTGGTTGCTTTGTTTTATTTTTATTAAAGGTTTGGTTTTATTTGAGCAGTGGTGATCATTCTTTCTTTTTTTTTATATAATTTTAAGGACATTGTTGTTAGAATGGTCTTCACCAGCTTGTTTGACTTTTTTCTTCTTTGAAAGATACATGACCACAAACATGCTAACTCAGAGGTTTTTGGACTTTGTCAATGGAAATGTTCTGGAACAGCTAGTCAGCATACCCACAAGAGGCTCAAATTTCCTGGACATAGTATAAACAGGCTATGCAACAAGAGAAAAAAATATTGTCCAAAAGGAAGAGGGAACTGGCTCAGCAAGGGAAGAAATCCCTCTATATCTTAAACAAACAAATTAAAGATCTTGTCAAGATCTCCAAAGCTAATTCTGAAACAAAAATAGCCTCCTTAGCTAAAAATAACAACAAGGCATTATTTAACTACATCCAAAATTTAAAAGGAAATTCTTAACTATGTGCTAAACTGGCTGGGGATGGCATCACTCATACTCAACCGGAGGTAATAGCCAACCTGCTAGCTGACAGATTTGGAGCAAACTTCACCCCTTTCTCCCCTCCAGTCACCCCCAAAGTATATCTTCCACCATTCCTCAGCTTATTAGCAGGTCATCTCAGTGTTCTCCAACACCAAAAACACGGCATCAGTGGGCTGAGACAACATCTCAGGTTGCCTTTTAAACAACTTAAAACATGACCTAGCAGACCCACTTGGATCCCTGTTTAACTACAGCCTGAAAACTGGCTGTGTCATGGCAGAATAGAGGACAGCAGCAGTAATCCCTCTGCATAAAAGAAACCATCAACTAACCATGGGAATTATTTGTCCATAAGCTTGACTAGCCTCATCTGCAAGGCCATTGAAAGAATCAGTATGGACCTTATTAACAAGGACATATGAAATTTCCAAACTCTGGACCCAATCCAATCTGGATTTGTTAAAGGTAGATCATGACTGTTAAATATGGTTGACCTCTTTGAGAAAGTCACCAAGGAACTGGATGAGGAAAAGATAGAGCATACTGCCTATCTTGACCTAGCCAAGGTATTTGACACAATCCCCCACTTGGGTATTATTGAGAAACTCTCCCTTTCGGGAATTAACCTCTACATTACCAGATGGGTAGCCAACTGGCTGACTGACAGGCCACATACTGTCAAAGGGGGTGACTTCACCTCTAGCAAAAGACCAGTCACAAGCAGCAAACCACAAGGTTCTGTGCTGGGCCAGTTACTTTAAGAGTTTATTTCTCAGAAGTACAGGCAAACTTGGGTGGCCTGTGGCTGACCATGTTTGCTGACATATTGCAAATTGGGAGCAATCATTGAGTCCTCCACTGATGTTAATATACTGCAGAAAGGGTAAACACAGGCAAATGATTCTTGCCAAATCCACAGATTAAAGCTAAATGCAAAAAATGGGTAATTATTCCCTTTGTGAAAGTTGACATCCCTGCCAATTACATTATAGACAGCATCCCCCCAAAGTGTAGACCCAGTTGATCTAGGTACACAGGTTGATAGCAATCTGATCTTTGACCACCATGTAGCCAGAGTAGTAGGGCGATCTTTCTATGTGGCATATCTTATAAGTAAAGGCATTGCATCTAGAACTAAGTATATTATAATTCAATTATACTTGGCCCTCATCAGACCAGTAATTGAGTACAATGCTCCCTTTTGCATGTACCTTACCAGATACCTGCAACAATTGGAGAGACTACAGAGGTTTCTCACCAAGAAATTGCAAGGTACACAAAACAAGTCTTATGAGGAAAGACTGAAAGCCCTGTCACTGTATTCTGTCTCCCACAAGATGCTCAGGGGTGACCTGTGACTGGCTTAAAGGGCAGTCTCTGACCCAGCCCTGATGGAAATCCTACACATTCATAAATCAGACTATAGGAGGGTCACTCACTCCAGGAATCTTAACCTATCCTCTGAAATGAACAGGTCATGCTGGTCAGATAAGATACATTTCCCAGAGATTGCCACTTCTCTGGAACAAGCTTCCTATTCATGGAAAACAGAGCCCCTCCCTGACCCTCTTCAAATGCAACCTAGATCAATGGATGGGTGACCACAAATTCACTCCTGGGGGTACCCATGTTGCTCCTGGACATAAGAAGTCAGTGTTATCTACCATAGACCCTTTCATTTGATGACATCACTCAGCTAACCACCAACTATTGGGAAACTTGGGATAAATATGGCTAGGTTTGTAAGGGCTATAGGACTATTTGCCTAGTAACCTCCTAAGAACCTATGAACCCATGAGTAGGGACCTCAAAAGCTTGATAATTTGCCTGGTTAGTTAGTGACTGTACCATCAGTATAAAGTGGGTATTAAATTGGTTGGCTATAGTTTCATTTTGTTTCTGTATGTTTGGTGTTGGCTGTGTAGCTTGTCCTGGATTTAACAGTTTATTGATTGAGGCCCATAAGAGTTTGGGATTATTAATGTGTGTATTTGGATTGGCTGAGCAGCAGGTTTTCTTATCTTTGATGATAAGATGTTTTCCTAGGTTTCTTAGATATCTGTATATTTGCAAAGTATTTGTTATTTAATTTATTTATTTACTTTTTTGCCCAAACCTTTCAGCCTTTGCTTCTTTGTTTCACAAGTTGTTTAGTGGTTAAGGATAGCCATGGTTTGGTTTGGTTTTGTCACTTTTAATTCTGAATGGAGCCTTTTGTTAAGAACATCTAGGAAGATTTTGTTAAACTCAGAGACAAAATCATCTATAGGGAGAGTCTTTAGTGAGTCCGAGTTATGGAGGTGTATTAATAAAAGTGTCTTCACGAAAAACAGCAAGGTTTTGGGGCTGTTTCTTTGGTACCTTATGGTGTAGTTTGTTAAGTCATCACTTAGTCTATCTGGCAGTGGAGTTACATGAGATTATATTTTATTTTGAGATTTTTAGGATCCAATCAGCAGTTGAATGTCTGACTGTGGAGTTATTATATCTAATTAGTTGTTAAATCTAGTTAGTGTTGTTACAAGGTGAGTGAGCTTGTACAGATGTATATTTTTGGTTGCTTTTTCAGATTGTTTGTTTTGCCAATCTGTATTAACATCATCCAATATTATGGCTTCATAGGAGATTTTTGAGGAGGTCCAGCAGAGAATATCTTCCAGTGTTTTAGGATTTTTACCTGGGGGGGGTGGATGTATATATATATTCATGGTTCAAATTGCCTTGTGATTGCTTAGTTTTAGCATGGTTAGTAGTATTTCTGACTGCCTATCAACTTTACAGATTTTCACAGAATGCCCAGATTTTTGCCTCATAATTTTCGTCCATTTTTCATTAGCTTGTGGTTTTCTGGCAAATTAGTGGCAAATCATTAAAAATTGAAGTTAGAAAATAATGACAGACTTTAGTTTTGCACTTCATATCCTTCAGAAAATTCATGCTAATGCAAAATCTGTTATTCTATCAACATTCTAGGTATGTAAGAGCAATATTTAAAAACGGTTCCTATTTTTGGGCCTTTGTCCCACTTTTACTTATAGATCTGTCCAGATTTCTTATTTTTAGAGGTTGAAAGGTATTTTTCTGAGTTAGATAAAGGTGGCAAGGTGTGGTTGAAAATGGAGACATTTAATGTGTTTTTGTAGAGAATAGTGACACCACCAGCTTTTTTGCTGTCTCTGTCTAATCTAATATTGTAATAGACTGCTGGAGAAATTTCATTTTTTGTTTCCTGGAAGAACTAGGTTTCTGTGACAACTAAGCTGTCTGGAGTCAAGTGTATAGGACTATTCGTACATGCACTTCAGGGAGATTGTTGTAAAGACTTTGCAAGTTTGTAAAGTACATATGAAGGCCCAAGGGTAATGTGGGTAATGTGTCAGTGATAAAGGAGCTAATGGGGATATGCTTTCTGTAACCTGAATGTGCTGCGTTGGGCCTAGGTGGATATCAGTTAAGTTTTATGGTTGTAGAGGTATGATGATATAGGTATTGACATTTTTGCTTGATTGTATATTTATTACTCAATTTGTGAATAAATGGATAATGCATTAGATAATTTGACTAGTAGGATATATGACTGATGTTACAGATAGGGTGTGATTTTGAGATGAGGGTCAGAAATATTTTGCTTGCAAGACGCAATAAAAGAGTTTTGTTGGAATTGTGATGGTAATGGATGTTGGTAGGATGTTAAGTGTGGCAAGTAGGAGAAGAAATGCTAATATAAGGAACTGTAAGAGAAGTATGTTTCTGAAATGTAAGAAATTTTTGGTCCTAGCACCTGGAAGCTCCTATGATGAGAACAGTACCTCGAGGCTGTCCCCTGTGCATATCTTGTACTGATACCACCAAATTAATTTAGGCATGAGTCCAAATAACTTTAAAATGATCAAACCAGCAGGTCGAGCTCCAAGCTTAACATAGATCTTAAGAAATTTTTATTTTTCAAAATGCTACAAAAGGTTATCTTGTACAATCATAAAAGGAACAATGTGACTTTTGGCTTTTGTTTTTTAAATGAGATTCTCCTTTATTGTATGCTCTTTTCAAAAGTTAGGTGTGCGTACTTGCTTAGATTAACCCAGATGATGTCCATTACCATAAGGGTGTCTGTTAAAATCTCTCCTAACAAACTAAAACAAGTCACATAGATAAACCAATCTGTAAAAACTGGAAGAAAAAACTGTCCAGGCTAGGGTGTTCCCTGTGTGATTCCTTAAAAAAAACACTGTGCTAGAGGATCATGGGATATAGGTTCATAGGTTCATAGGTAGGTACTAGGCTATTGGCCCTAGGGCCTATATAAGCCTAGCCAAAAAGGTTCCCTGGCTTTCGCCACCCAAGATAATTATTTTCCTGTGCCCCTATTGAGCAGAGCCACAGAGGTGATCCCTGGGGTGAATTTCCTATTTCCCATCCAATCATCAAGATTTTTCTTGAAGAGTGCTAATGAGAAGCTTTGTTTGATATAGATAGGTAGTTTGTTCCAGAGTATGGGAAGTCTCTGGGACAGGAATCTATCCCTCCAGCATGTTCTGTTTATTGTGGTGACAAGGTTTAGGTCCCTAGAGCATGTAGCTCAGAGAGATTTGGATTTCTTTCAGTGGAGCATGTCCAACAGCTCTGGGTTTGACATAGCTTTGTATGTTAGGCAGAGAATGCCTCTGAGTAGGCAATATGCGATGGAGTAAAGCTAGAGTTATATGCAAATGAACCCATTAAGGATATCCTGTGTTTAAAATATGCAGATCTCACATCTGTTCTGTTTTAGGCCCCTGAGGGTGTAAAAGGTTGAACTGGGGATCATAGTCAGAAAATGCATTTGTATAAAAATAAAAAATAAAGAAATAAAAATTTGCATTTTTTTCAGCTAAGTCCATGTGCTTTCACAGATCACTTCATCAGGCCTAACTTCTAACTATGGTAAGACATTAAGTGACTGTCTTCAGGAGTGATAAACAAAATTTCAGTGAATAATCAGGTCAAACAATACCTTTTACTCACAGTAATAGGCGTGATGGTGATGGTTATGGATATATGAGAGTTCAGTCCAGGGGGTCTGCTGGCACTGAGTCTAATCTGCCATTCGAGTTTGCATTCATTGTGAGATCTGCATATCTCATACCCATGGCAGTTGTCTTTAATAATTCTGTGAGTGAGTTGAGGGCTGCTATAATTAACTAGAGTTCCTCCATTGTTAGACATGTACTCATAGCCATCCTGCTGAATATATCCTATTTCCTATCTCACAGTCTAACATTTCTAGAATAGTTAATATGGTTCTATGTATTACTTGTGATCACTGACCACTGTTTTCACACTGGAAAAAATGCTTCTTATAATAAAACATATGTGATAATGGAAACTAGGGAGTAATGCAATGAAGCCCTCTTCCTGAGCACACCCTGACTTTTAATTAGTATCTTCATGAGCCCTATCTGATCAGTGGTCAGGTAGAGTGGTCAAAGAACCAAGGGTATTATACATAAGCAAAGTTTTAAACAGACCTAGCCATCTGATTAAGAAAGGTTAACCAGTTACTGAATGTGCATTTTATTTTTGATAGTTGAACATTCTTGTGTATGAGTTTAAAGCCTCTGTAGTTTGATAACTTACTACATGTAGGGCCAAGTAACATTGCTTTGAATGGGATCAGGGTGTAGGTGAATGTCACCAGGGAATAGGGTATAACACAAAAACAGAAAACAAGACTCAAGTTCCAAGATGGAACCATTTGCATTAGAATGCAGCTTTGTCTATATGAGAAAATGAGGCCTTTTTTGGGACAGAGCAGATTGCCAGAACAATGGCCAAATTATGTCAAGGCTTATTAAGTAAAACATTTGCATAAACTGACAATGCAAAGTACTGGTTTAAACACAGTGAAAAAATAGAGACTCATACCTAGTTTTGTTAGCATAGCAAAGGCTCCAAAGTAAGACCAAAGTAAATCAAGAGAATCTATGAAACTGCATATTTTACTGAATGATAGTAACCAAAAACATACCGTACGACAATATAAAAGGCACAATTGTATATGGAGAGAGGTGGCTGGAGAGGGAAAGAGGGCAAACTTTACTTTCTTTTTTTTTTCTGTACCTTAGGCACTTCAGTGCTGAGGATCACCCCTCTTTTAATTACTACAAGGATGGAGAGATCATATCAGGTAGCACAGAGAAATTACCATTAATAGGCAGTACTGCACATGATACATGGTTGTAAGAAAAAGGAGGCATCAGTAGAAGGGATCAGTATCCCTGGAGACTCAGAAATTAGCAGAGTGAGAGAGATAGCTGGATTTCATATGGGATGGCAATGAAGGCTGATGACAACTTTATTTCTTACATGGAGATGCTTTTATTGCATCAGGTGAAGTTCTTTTGTACAATCTGCATTGCTAGTGGTGGTCTTTTAGTAGGAGTGCACTGTAGTTAAGTTCATCACTTTATTAGATACAACAGTCTGTCAAAGATAATATAATAACAATGGCTATCTTATTGGCTCCAGAAGACCATAGTGTTGATAACCTCCCAGACTGAATATAATGCATCTGACTTGTAATTTTATCTAGGCATAATAGTCAGTTGAGCTCACTCTAAACAATGGATTCCTCAGGGCCATGGGAATTTTTTTATATAACTACAATTTATTTAGGTATAACTCTAGGAAAATACAAGCATTTATTGCAGCCTACAGTTTTTAAGATATTTGAATTACTTGTAACATGACAGATGAGGAATCCGGGTACATGTATATCGATACCATGATCACATGATATTTCATATCATTTGAGCAAATATACTCTGCATTAAATAATAACATGAAAAACATTGCTTCTGTAAAGTTATGCTTCCCACACTGTTGCTGTACCTTATGGATAAAGGAATTTTCACACTGCAATAATCCTTTTCAATAAAACTGAGCTTAAGCAGCACAGCAATGTTACATCGTGCATGGGCAGTTTTTTCCCTACTGATATAATATTCATATCAAAACCTTTTTTTGGAGAACATATTTCAATGATAATGTCCACTGCTTTTGAGAAATTTAAATGTTATGGCACACAGTTTCAGATCAGAAAGAAATCCATGTCTGTGACATACAGAATCTTATTTACATCTATTTATTTAGACTGTAACCCTGTGTTGCAAATATGGACTACTTTTGACAAAAACAAAATGCAGATTATGATGTCATAGAATCTACAGCCTAACATGCCAGTACTGTGAGCCATGTCTTGCTGTCAGAGACATAAAAGAACTAATAATAAAAATATGTAAAAATGCAATTGGGGTGGTGGCATCTCTCATGTCATGAATTTTTTTCTCTACATTTTTTTTTACCCTTGTACCTGTCAGCCATCAAACCTCCACATACTGATCTTGAGATTGACATTCATTCCCTGGTATTAGATATTCTTGCTATGAAGACAAGTGGAAAGATAGCTATAGAGAGGCTTTGTGTTCTCAGTGGCATCCTGACCCATATGTAATGGCTGACCTGGGCATATGCATGACCGTGGGTCATCCTACATCTTCCCTTTGCATGCACATATACAAATGCACATTACCATCACTGTCTTAGGATCACCAAACCTACAATATCAGTCCTTACCTTTTCCCTATCTGGAAAGTGTCCAGCTTCACGGTGATAATCAGAGACTTAACTACCACCCCATCTACGAGAATTGATGCACAAATCACTGATAGCACAAATATTTTCAACAAAATAGCAATTCCTAGTCTTTGACACAAAATCATTTCGGCGAACTTATAGTTTAATTTAAAAAAGTCACATAAAAATCATTTAAAGATGGCATTTGCTGAAATTACATGATCTGTATAAGTCTGTAGATATATAGCTATTATCATCTAGGAACCGGGATAAAAACTACTATATAAGCACAAATGCAGTACACTCTGTAAATATTTAAAATATCCTTAGGTTGGAGATGCTGGGAAAAGCACAGCTAAAGCAGAAAAATAAATACACATATGTCTCCTTTAAAAGAAAAAGTCATGTTAATAAAGATGTTTAAAAAAATTAGCCACATCCATAACTGTTATTCACTAAAAATCAAAGTGAAGGTTTACACAATGCGCAGCCAAAACATAAATAAACACTCTTAAAACAACCTAAAACTCACATTTAAATGCAGTTCAATAGAAAAAAAGAAAACACAGACCTTATTTCTAGTTCACTGCAATTTTAAACGAGGTAGCGTTATATAGTGTAGATAAAACACACACACACACACACACACACACACACACACACACACACACACACACACACACACACTTAAAAAAACAACCCTGACCACATCAGGTAAACCCATCAGAAAGAAAGTTGTTGTTATTAGATTGAAAAAAGTTAAAATAACAATACAAAAATATATTCATAGATTCACACAGCTTAAAGACAGAGTTAGAACATGGGCCATAATCACTTTGTCAATGCCCAACCTTATATGGTAAAGAAATAAAGGCACAGGATAAATATCTCGGTGCTCTCAAATGGGAAGTAATACTGAATCATAAAATAAGCATAAAACAAGGATAAATGAGGATTTCAGGTTCTGGTTCATCTGATACTTGAAATATTTTGCACTATAGGATTAGGGAGAGTGGTACATGACTTAAGACTTTTTCACTCATTAAACTAATTTCTTACCTGCTGTAATAGCTGTCTCATATTGGATACGCCATATCCCTGTATATTACCCAGCAAACAATGTCATCTTGATCACTTTACTAATGTATGCTACACCTAACTCTAGACCTAACCGCTCACATACCAGAACTCCAACCCACACCTTAAGTAACAAAAAAAAAACAGGTTCCACATTGCTATTACTGTTGTGGCAACATGTGCCTGTAATTAATGGTAGGGCTTTGGTTAACCAATCACAAAAGAAAACTTTTTTTTATTTTGCAATAGGTTTCTTTTCAGTCCTTCACGTTTTTGAGTTGGTATGTTTCTAACATGCTTACATCCATCTCCTGTGTTTCAAAGCTTGTGCATGTCAATATATCAACATATACTGTCACATATCTTGTTGAAAAGAATAGAGCTAGACACCAAACCTTGCAAACAAAATAAAATAATTTATTCTGTGCAGTTAAACTTAAAATGCTATTGTTTCCATGTAACAGAGCATCTTGTGACCTTTCTGATAAGTACATATTACCTTAAATGCATTCCCGAATTTGCTGTGAAAAACTCTCTTTGTAACAGACTAATTTGTGAAGTTCTCCAGCCTTGTCTCCTGTCTCCTCCTCTGGTACATAGACTGATACCAACAAGAACCATTGCTTTGGTCTCTCAGTTCTCATTAACAAGTAAGACTACTCAGTATCTCTCTGCTCTTCATCCTTTGAACAAAAATCTCACTACCCAGAACTACTGCTCTGTCACCATGTTTTCCTTAACAAGGGTGAATGCTCTCACTCTTTCTCTCTGTTGTGGGCATTCCTTGGACCTTTCTTATAATTTAAGCATCACCAACACCTATTCAGTCATTACTTTAGCTATTTCTTACATTCCCTATACATATATATATATATATATATATATATATATATATATATATATATATATATATATATATATATATATATATGGTACTTTAATCTACTTCAGCTTAAAGTAATGTTTTATCATATTCTCTAAATTCTGCTATGCAGACATTCAGTATAATTTTCATAAATTCAACATCTCAAAGAGTTATAACTGCACAAATCCTTATACAGTTTTATGGACTCAGCATGCCACACTTTCACAACTACCCACCTACCCCGCCCCCATCACAGCAAAAAATAATCTCATAATGATACTTAGCTGGCCTCCAACAGCCTATCAAAATATGAGAGGATACTGCATGCTGAGACTCTCTTTTCTGTAATACCGCTGGAAAATCCTGGAACCTTCTTCCTACTGAACTTTCCTCTGTTCCCTCAATATCACTCTTCAGAAACAAACTGAAACGTTTTCATAGAACACAGTGGTTATGCCCTTGTACTAAACCTGACTGATATATCACCTTTCTTTCTTGGATCTACCTACGCTCCTCTTTTCTATATTATTGTTCCTTTTCTTACTAACAACAAACTTATTCATTTCTAGATCTTTTCTTATTACCTCCTCATAACTTCTTTAATTAAACCTGCTTTTAACACATATTCTGAATATACATTAAATTAATCTTGAATATGTTAATATATTCGTGCTTCCTCAGAGCTTATCTCCCTGGAACTCTGAGATTATTCCTGGTCTTTAACATGAAATTAGTCTTTGTGTATGTGATTATATTTTTGTGCTTCCTTGGAGATTTTCTCCCCGGGCCTCTACTGAAAATGGACATATATCTAGTTAGACTAGCCCGGTCAACAAATGTAAAATAAACAAATAAATAAATAAATGCTTTCCACTGAAAACAGACTTCTCCAATGTATCAATATAACTCACTCATCTACTATTTCTCATATAGCCCTGCTACAGGGTCTGGTAAGCTATAAGTATTTAACGTAATCTTCACTCCTAAAACCTATATACTTGACTGGGTACTCATAAACAGTCTCTCCCAACTGTACACCTCTGGTATCCTCCTTAATGGCCTAAGCGATCACCTTCTCACATATGTAATTAAGCACAAAACCATTAATTCCCAACAACCCTTACTCAGAAAGGTTAGAAACAATAAAACTTTGACCCTGCCAAATTCCAACAAGAACTAAACTCATGTAATTGGTCTATTCTAAAACACCTCCCCTTAGAGGAAGCAGTAGCATAATTTAACAACAAATTCCTTGAGATCCTTGATTTGCATGCACCTGTTCGTTCAAAGAGAACCAAGGCAAAAACTGCACCATGGCTTTCTATAGAGTCTAAACTCAAAATTACCCTTAGAAACAAAGCATGGGCTTTATGGCGTTCTTCTAAAGACCCTCAAGATCACATTAAATACAGGCAATCCAGGAACGAAACCAAAAAATCAATTTTACAAGACAAAAAACAATACTACTGTAATTTACAGACAGTAAATCAAAATAACCCTCAGAAGTTTTGGGCAGGTTTAAATAATCTACTACATCCTGGACAAACTTCAACCCCAATCCCTGCTGCTACTATTGATAAAACCCCTGAAGATGTTTCTGATAGTTTTAACCTATTATTTACTGAGACAATTCAAGCCCTACCTACCCAACTACCTCCTATCTCCCCTGGTCCTGAAAGTAGCACCCTTAGAAACCTACTCGCGTTCAGCTTCCAACCTGTCACCACTTCACTTATCCGTACCGTGATCAAAAAATTAAAACCCACTACACTTTCTGCTGATCAACTCCCTGCCAAGTACCTACAAAAATCAGCTGATGCTATTGCTTACCCCGTCTCAATACTAATCAATCGAACCGTAGTAGAAGCTAAAATTCCCACCATCTGGAAAATATCCTATGTAATCCCACTTCACAAAGGAGGCAGCTCTAGTGAATTCTCCAATTATAGACCAATAGCTATACTCTCTCCACTTGCAAAGATTATGGAAAAATGTATTCATAGACAACTCATGCACCACCTAATCCAAAATCGCCTTATGGCAGACACTCAGCATGGCTTCCGTCCTCATCACAGCACTACTTCAGCCCTCCTAGCCATTACTAACACCGTAAACCATAATCGCAACAATAATTATATATCCTCAGCCCTCTGTTTGGATCTTTCCAAGGCATTCGATATGGCTGATCACCAACTTTAAATCCACACCCTGCAAACATTCTGTCTAGATACTGGAGCCCTCCAATGGTTTCAATCCTACCTGAATGGTCGACAGCAGGCTGTCCTCTGGCAGAACAAACTCTCTACCCTTCTACCTAACACCCTTGGAGTACCACAAGGCTCTATACTAGGGCCCTTGCTGTTCTCCATCTTCATTAATGACCTTTATACTGTCATCCCAAAAGTCAGCTGTATCCAATATGCTGATGACTCTACTCTGATTTGCTCAGCCACATCTCCAGTAGAATTATGGTCAGCTACCCAGACTACCTTTAATACAATAGAAAACTGGCTTTCTGAACATTGTCTGATCCTAAATCCCAAAAAAACAAAAATGCTGTTATTTTCACCAACACTTAGGTCTACCGCTTTCACCTTTACCATAAAATCACATTATGGCACAATAATCTCCCCTGACCCATCTACAAAACTATTAAGTGTCATCATAGACAATAATCTAAAATTTGACCTACATGTTAACCAAACTATCAAAACCATCAATAAAAAACTAGGGTCACTTTACAGAATAAAAGCCTTTCTAACCCCTCCAGCTAAAATTGCCATAGCTCGCTCTCACCTTCTTTCAACCCTTCTGTATGCATCCCCTCTACTCTCGAATTTAAATAAGACTGTCCTTAACAAACTCTCAATTTACTACAACCACATTGCCAGGTTTGCCACTGGGCTGCCTTTTAGGACAGATCATTGCATCAATCTAAATCAGCTTGGGTGACTTGAACTACCCAGCCTAATCTAGTATAACCAACTGATTATGGCCTATAAAATCCTCTATAATCCGGACAATACTCCTGCACTTAAAAATATTATCACCCCCTATAACAATCCTAGACCACTTCGATCCTCTAACAAACTACTAATTCAGACTAGCAAAATTAATAACACAGCCGGTGATTGTCTCTTTGCAAACTCTGTAAGTAGATCCTGGAACTCTCTTCCAGCTGATATTACCTTACTTTCTACCTTAGGTCAATTTAAAACTAGACTCAAACAACATTTGTCACTTAACTGGCTATGCCAATGTATCAAGCCTGGCTAACTCTCTCTAGAAAGTGTAAAAATCTGTTAACCAGTTTACTGTGTAATTTAATTTAATCCTGACTTGTGCTCAGGATTAACTGTAACCTGTGGAACTTGTTTAACTTGCTTACTTATGTCATTTCTATAAATAGTCTGTTTGTAATATGTAATGCTGGTATTATGTAATGCTGTATCTGCTTACCCTTGGAGCTTTTTCTCCCTGGGCCTCCGCTAAAAATGGACATGCATCCAGTCAGACTATCACGGTCAACAAATGTAAAATAAAAATAAATAAATAAAATAAAACAATCTTAAACTGAAGGAGATCTGAATTATTGCTGCAGTATACCTTTGCAAATATTAGACTGTTCCCTAACAAAAAGGTTTCCCCTATTGCTTGTTTCTGTGCTATAGGTGTCACTCCTGTTGCCCTCTCTTTCATGTTCTTTATGATGGTTTTAAGTGTGATATTTCCTCTTTCTCAAGAGCCTGCGTCAATGTCTACATGTATACAAAGACAGCTAGTTCTTAACTAGCACCATCGTGTCCAAATGTGAGAAATCTGATCCCTGTGATTGTGTTTTTCATGCTGAGCTGACCATCACAGATTTTTAATATTGTAGTTAAACTTAATATATGTCAATCACTCCCTTGTCAAACAGATATTGTATAATGCAAAAATGCTGCAAAAAACACCTCAAGAAGATAATGTGCACTTTTAAAGAAGAAAATGTGTAGAAAAACAGAAATGTTAAATACTGAGAGAAAAATTAGTGTAGTAAAATATGTTCCTTCTATGTGGCTCTCTTACAATTTGATTAAAGATGAAGACGATTTGTGATAAGAAAAAAAAATGTGTGGGTAAATTTTATTGTTCATTTACATCTGTAAACTAAGCTTGAAGATCTTTGATTCTCTTTAGACTTAGAACTGCAGCTCTAGCCTACAATATTTATTTCATGTGTGGTGCTGATATGTGATCAGGTGAATTTAAACACCCAATGTTTAAAAGCTTTTATTATTCAAGTCAGTGACCTAATCTATTTCTCTTCTTTGCCTAACTTACAAGATGTAACAGATGATGAGACAAACACAGGAAAAAAAAAAATCTGAGATTTCACAAAAAATAAATAAATAAAAGGCAAACAAACAAATTCAGCATAATACAAATGGAATAATAACTAAATTATGTTTTTTTCTGTTTGCGACATTTGTAGTGCTGGATTATATTAAAAGAAAAAAAATCACTTTTTAGAAAGAAAAACTTGACATTTGGGTGGAGTTCTCTTTTAAAATGTATGTGTATTATAGATAGTAAAGAATTTTGTGTTTCAGGTTTCGGATAGAGGATTGTTCTTAGGTTACCATTCTCCATCTTATAAAACATTGTATCACAAAAGTTCACAGAATGTAAATTATCCCGGGATTCAATAAAGCTTACATGGAGTGTAAGACTAGTGCAGCCACTCCTGAACAGAATATTGCCGCCGAGTGATCCAATAAACAAGCCTGAGGATGCGCACGAGCCTGGCAGCACTATTCCTGCATGGACACAACTGAATAATGCTAATTGCCTCATTTGCTGGTGAAACACATGCAAATTAGGTGAATTAGCAATTCAGTAAAGAGACAGGAATCCATGCGGAAATAGCAAGAGGTGCAGAAGTAAGGCATGTATTAGAATCCTTAGGCATGCCAATGGCCAAAAATACGGCCATTGGCATTGAAAAGTGTTTGAAAATTATAAAATTCAAAGTTTTTTTTTAGCCAATTTCAGCCATTTAAGCATAGGGCAGTGGTGTGCAAATGGGATTGTGCGGGAAAAAAATGTGAAAAGTCCATTTTAAGTGAAATCTGCATTTTTCCATTATAGTCTATGGCATGCAGAATCAAAACCAAAACAGGTAACACTGGTTGCTAAGGAAGAACGCTGTGGTATAGTGAGATAACTAGGGACTAAGGCAGTGGAGTATGCAAATGAGCAGATTTTACTGAATCACTAAATGGGACACCATTCCCTGGCTGCACCTAACTGTGTAGGAGCTATAAAGCAGTGGTGTAAGCAGCAGAAGTAGCTGACATGGAAAGGGGGTGTGTCATGCTTGGTGTAAGCACATTGGAGCACCATGCCTCTCATTTGAGCCTAGCTAAGTATAGCTAAGCAAAGGGGTGTGTCTGAGACTTTATTAACTTATTCAATGAAACGAGGAGCATGTTCGCATCCAGAGGAAGGCCATTTCTTCTCAAAACTATTTACTTTAGCTAAACGGGTTTGTGCAGCTCGCACTGGGTCTTAAACAAACAAAAAAAAACCTGGAAATAGTAGAGCTGTTCACATTTGGGAAGTGGGTTTGTACGGCATTCCTCAGGGCTTAAAAGAGGAGGAAATGGGAAGGGGGAAATAAAGGGAAATAGCAGAATACAGGCACTCAAGTACAAACAGTATAGCTGACAGGTGGAATGTCTCATAGTCAGCCAATCACACAAGTAGCATCTGTAGCACAAGAGTATAAACTATGCAAACACCTTTCAGTCTATTTTTTCCACAAACTCTGCACCATAGGTGTACACACTCGGGGGAATTTTAACTGACAAAACTAACAAAATGTTAGGGGCTGTTGTTGCCTTGATACATCAATATGTGCTAGAGGCTGAGGACAGTGATGAGGATAATTCTGACATCTTCTTCAGACTGAGGAGGAGGAGAAGAGTCTTCAGACCCAGGGTAACCAACCGAGGGGCTACATGATCTGGAAAAAGTAGAGCACTACAGGGTGGACAGGGACATACTTCAGCAACTCATCGATCTGTGCTGGCCTCACCTCAGACCCAGAGCCAACAGAGGGAAACCCATCCCAGTGGATACCAAGGTAGGTGTAGACTTAAGAATACTAGCTATAGGTACTTTCCAAAGACCTACTAGGGATATCATGGGGGTTTCAGAGACATCTGCATCCAGGGTACTCCACCAGTTCCTGAATGCAAAGCTATCAGATGCTGGTGAGTATATTTACTTCCCCAGCACTTGTAAGGAGAGGACCAGCAATATGCATCTCTTCCACAGTATAGAAGACTACCTGGTGGTACTGGGTACCATAGACTACACGCACATCCACATCAAAGCATCACCCACTGACCAGGGTAGGGTCTATATAAAATGCAAGGGCTTTCATTCCATCAACTGACAGGTCATAGGAAATGCCCAGGGCCTTATCATGAATGTGTGTGCTGGCAGAGCTGGAAGCTATCACGACTCCCACATCTGGCATTCCTCACAGCTGTACCAGGGATTTGCCAGGGGAGACATCACATATGGCCATCTGGTGGGGGATGCTGGCTATGTACTGGAGCCATGAATGATGGCACCCATCAGAAATGCACACATACCCACTCAAGAACACTATAATGAGGCAAACGCACAAATCAGGATCATTATAGATCATGTGTTTGGGATGCTCAAGTCACAGTTCCGCTGCCTTGACATATCTGATGGAGCCCTGCAGTACTCCCCAGCCACATATGCACACATGTTCATAGTATGTGTCATGCTACACAATACAATCCTGTGGAAACAGCTGCATCAGGAACAGCACCGGGAAGGGCCACACCCCCTCACTATTGCCAAAGTCCCCACAGGCACAGAGGGACTCGGAGGAGGAAGCCTCTGAGCCTGCTCCTATAAGCAGAAAGAGGCATGTCCAGTATGCCCAGGCCTTGGCAAAGAGGCAACGCATAGCACACACACTGACACTTCTCTCTGACTTGCATACATGGTAAAATGGATGCCACACACATCACACTACCTGTAGCTTACCCATGTATAGGCAGTGTACTGCGTGCATCCAACAGAGTCAGCCCTCACCCACTATCCCAACAAGTGCTACAGGCATAAGGTAAGTCAGTCTTCTAAACAATAAATGAATGGAGTAGTATGTTCTGGTAGTATATCTATGGTATCGCTGCATGCATGCAAGGGAATGGTGTGGCCCACTGGGGTAGCAGCAGACAACTGACAGCTATGTGGGACACCAGGAAATGTGTGCCCAGTACTGGTTTCCCCACATTATGCAGTATTCTCCCAGGTGACAAATCCCACTGCATATATGTGGGGGGCCAGCTAAGGGGGTCATAGGTCACATGCATGGAAGTCAATGTGGGGATCCCATACTCACCCCTCAGACTCACCCAGCATGTCAGCCATAGAAAACCATAAAGGAATGTCTGGCAAAGGCCCACAAATTACAACAATGATGGAATACCCCCTACAGACTTACACAGTGATATCACAGCAGGCCTTGCAGTTGCAGTAAGGCTCTGAATGGTAAGAAGTCTGAAACTCAATTGTATGCCATTATATTCTAACCTGTGGTCTCTAGTGATGTGCCTCTGTTCTCCAAGACAGGGTAAAATCCTATGCTAAATGAAACCAAAATGTAAAGCCAATATCAGCACAGTATGTGCAAATGTGTACCATCGACAGGTGTTCCCCCCAACACTCATATTCCCATAGAAATGCAGTAACATATAAGTATGTAGGGTAACAGCAGCAGAGCACACATTGCCAGGGCTGTCCCAATCAACATGACAACTTGTTGCATGGCCACAATATGCAGGGGTCAATGATCTAAGTATATGTGTGGGAAATACTGTTAGGATGTGGCCAGCACTAACTCCCAACAGTTGTGTCTTAGTGGCTTAGGTACAGCACTGTGGTAGACAGGGCCATGTTCCAAGAATCGCAGTACCAACTATTTTGCATGTCAGCTACACCTACAGTGGGAGTTGTTCACACTGTCCAGATGTGAATATCCATTACTGCCGGTAAGATGGACAGGTCATGGACAGGGGGACACATATGAACAGTACACAGGTCAGAGTAACCTACAAAGTGCCTACCATACCTCCCAACTGTACAGACCTTTTGCAGAATGTGCAGACCTTTGCATCATATTTGTGGTGTCTTTATCACTGACATTCAGAATTGCCATTTAATTGAAACACCTGATATCCTTAAGGGGATAATTTGCATATATTCCATGTTGCCTCTGATACAAGAGGTTTAAGGTATCACACAGTGAAAAGTCCAGCTTTGATAGAGTTTTCTTTTTGTGTTTTGTAACCAGTTGGTGTCTTTATCATGAAATATTGGTCATGTGGTAAATCATTGGCAAACCACAAAAGTCTAAAGTCAGAAAATAATGATGGATTGCAGTGTCTCAGACTTCCTACCCTATAGAAAACATATCCTAATGCAAAATCTGTTATCCTATCACCCTTCTAGGTTTGTAAGGCCAATAGTTAAAATGGTCCCTATACTTAGGCCTTTGTCACCCAATTACTTATGGCTTTTCCAGATCTGGCTTTCATATGTAGAGAGGTATGGTGCCAAGTAGTACAGCAGATACCTGAAGGTCAGTGTACTGGCAGGTCATAAAAGGCTGCCACCTTACTGTGTCAGCACTGACAACATGTCACTGGCCAACAGCCATACTCCTGGAATGTCAGGTTGTCACAGAAGGAACACAAGTATGCCTTGTATATCTGTTCTGCTTGTCCTAACATTGCATTCACTTGCAAAGTATTTGAAAACAAGGAAAGGTCATGTCAAAACATCAGTGGCAGACAGTGGAGAAGCAGATGTCACACCCATAACAGAAAGCAAGCAAATAACAAACAGGTCCCCAACTGTCTATGTATGGCAGAACAGTATCAATACCCTGTGAGCAAAGCCTGTGACCAGACCTCAGAAGGATAAAGAGACACACAGAAGGGGGATGGGAACCACTGGCCAGACAAATGGAGAATGTGCACACCAGAGCACTTTTTGCAGTAACATAGGTGCCCTGCAGTGTATGGAGTCAGTAAGCATCACCTGCAAATACACAACACATGCCCACATAAGTGGAGGTCCACAACAAATCAAACCCCAAGTAAAGGACACCTCAGAGGCAGAAACACATGATAACTTCCTAAACCTACACACCACAGACCATGCATATTCCACATACTAGGGTTCTGCAAACACTAAGGCCTCACCATACACACAACATATTACTCATAAAAGACTCCACTGTGAGACAAACAGATGTGCCACATACTAGGCAGGATAAAGAGAAAGTCATGATTACTTCTTTGGCAGTTGCCATAATCTGCCATATCACACATGCACTCAAGTCACCCCACAACAGGTACAGGTAACACGCTAGCTTGATCCATGGCAGTGTGAATGATGTCAGAAGTATCTCACAGACTATAGAAAGACAGACATGATGCAGCGTACTGAATATGTGTCCCATGCAGGTATGTACCTAGCTGTAAGCAGCATCCTGCTGTCACCCTGAGTGATGGATCAATACGAACAGAAAATGATTGTCAGTAACACCTGACTCACTTAACATTGTCACCCCAGGGGGATCCACTGCTTGGCAGCCTAGGAACATATGAGTGACAGAATGCACTGCCTTACTACAGGTGGCCAGCATCAGTCTCACATGATCTACAGGCATCTGGCAAAGGCCCATGCCTCACCCATAGTGCTGTTATAGGGAATGTCATAATGTCCATACTACCAACATAACACAGTCAACAAAATGCAAATGAAAGGCCATGCCGCTAAATCCTAGTAGCATACCTCTCAACTTCATAGAGCAAGAAGTCTGGACAAAGCCATACATAATGCCAGGATAAAGGCCCGACTATAGGGATACTTTTGAAATAATGATCTCATAATGTTAGAAAGGTGACAGAATAACAGAGGGGATATGTAGTAGCATGGATGTCATGAAGGGTGTGAAGCCTGAAACTCTAATGTTTGGTCATTATTCCCTGGCTGCAACCCTGAGTGATTGGCAACAAATTTGCTAGAAAACCACAATGTTAAGGGAAACTGACCAGATATATGAGGTATGAATATGGATAATCTGTGAGAATCTGTACAGGTGAGAGGTGACCACACCAGGATATGACCTTTCAGGTAAGAAGAATACCACACAACCAGGCCCAGCCAGTATATCACAAAGGTACTGGATCATTTACAGAGCTTCATCAGTCAATTGGCTGTAGCCACACCTCCCAACTGGCTGGATTGTGCAAGAATGTTTAGCCTTTGCCTCATAATATTGGTCTGTGCATCATCCATCTTGTATTTCTCTGGTAAATAACTGTGATTATCAGATGATATCTGTCAGTAGGTAATGACACAATACATTACAGTGTCAAACATTACATAAGTCAGAAAATGTTTGCTAAAACAAATCCTGTAACTCAAGAAACTGATACATTAATCAGAGTAATAGTTACAGTATCTCCCTATGTTTGGGCCATTGTTTCCCCATATTGGCAGCCTATCTCCAGATATCTTGCACAAACAGGCTGCAAGGTATGGCTGTAGCACACAACACCCCAGACTGGAGTTACAACTATTCCTGGAATGGATTCCCACACTTTCTATAGAAGATCATACTGGACATGCTCCTACACGTACATGAATAAAGCCCATGTCTGAAACCACAATGGACTATATATATCTAAATTGTGCAGATGTCTTTGCATACACACAACTATGTACACCTAGCTGTCTCCACACACACCCATCAGACAAGATTACCCACAGCCAGCTGTAGTTGGCCCATATGTGGTATATCTCCATCTGTTGCATGTGATACACACACACACACACACACACACACACACACACACACACACACATATATATATATATATATATATATATATATATATATATATATATATAGGCAACATATTACAATATGTCAAGCATACACACACATAGACATGGGGAAAAGAGAGACAGACAGTGATAGAGTGAGACACACAGGGAGACACACACACACAGAGTGAGTCATACACAGAGATACCCTGAATGGCAGAGAGTGATGTCCTGCTGCAGACAGTTGCATACCAGTTGTAACCACTGGCGCATGCCAGCATGAAGATGAAATTCATCGTCTGATGTTACTGAGGTGGGGGTTGTAATATCACATCACCTACCTTTGTGTGTGTATGTGTGTGTGCATGTGTGCGTGTGTGTGTGTGTGTGTGTGTGTGTGTGTGTGTGTGTGTGTGTGTGTGTGTGTGTGTGTGTGTGTGTGTGTCTGTCTGTAGGTCTAAGTATTATGATGCCTTACCCACCCAGTACACTTTCCATTGCCCTACTTTGTAAGATCTGCTGATGTCATTCACCTTAGAAGTATCTTTGGACTTGCTTCAGCCCTATAACCTCTGTGGTAAATGCAATAATTGCATAACATTATTGTACAAATAGCTAGTTAGGTAGGGTTACTAATCTCAGTCCTGGCAAATGTGAAAGTGTGTGTGTGTGTGTGTGTGTGTGTGTGTGTGTGTGTGTGTGTGTGTGTGTGTGTGTGTGTGTGTGTGTGTGTGTGTGTGTGTGTGTGTGTGTTTGTACATTAATGATTTTGAGCAATTCATACCCAGTACACTTCCCATTGCCCTATTTTAGCACTCCTGCTTGAGTCAGACACCTTAGAAGTACCTTTGGGCAACCCTCAGCCCCATAAGCTCTGTGGTGCATGTGATAACTGTGTAACACTATAGTACAAATAACTAGTTAGGTAGGGGTTCTAATCTCAGTCCTTGCAAATGTAAAAGTGTTTGTAGGTTACAGATTTTGAGCCCATTCAGACCCAGTACCCTTCCCATTGCCCTACTTTAACAGTCTTGCTGATGTCAGTCACCTTAGAAGTACCTTTGGGCAACCCTCAGCCATATAAGCTCTGTGACATGTGCAATAACTGTGTAACACTGTAGTACAAATAACTAGTTAGGTAGGGGATCTAATCTCAGTCCTGGCAAATGTGTGTGTGAGTGTATTTGTGTTTGTAAGTGTGTATATCTGTAGGTTAAAGTAATGTGTGACCTTTGTCATCCATTACATCTCCTATTGCTATACTTTACAAGGGCTGCTGATGTTCCTCACTTTAGAAGTACCTTGAGACACCCTTTATTCTATAAGCTTTGTGGCACATGCGATAAATGCATAACACTGTAGTATCAATAACTAAATTGGTAGGGGTTCTAATCTCAGTCCTGGCAAGTGTGTGTGCGCAAACAGTATCCTGTGTGTGTGTGTTTGGGTGGGAACCATATCCACTGGGGGACGGGTTTTGCAATTTTTCATTGTGGTCCACCCAGTACATGTCCCAATGTCTACTTTACAAGGCCCACTTTTATTATCCAATTTAGAGGCAGCTGTAGACACTCTGCAGTGCAAAAGCTCTGTGCCACATGAAATAACTATGTAACAGTATGGAATAAATAACAAGATGGGTGGGGCTTCTAATCCTTTGATACCATCATAGACAAACAAACTCAGCTAGGCATGAACCCCTATATCACTAGCTGGGTTGCAAACTAGCTCACAGATAGAACCTACAGTGTGAAAGCAGCAGACTCCATGTCAGACTGCTGACCAGTCATGAGTGGAGTACCACAGGGTCTGGTCCTGGGTCCCTTGTGTTCGGTATCTACATCTCTGTAGTCCAGCCCAACATGAAGCGACACTGGCTGACAATGTTTACAGATGACTGCAAGGTGGATGCTATTATTACCTCCCGTAGAAAGACCTCAGTGAGACCTCTGACTGTTACCAGAACCCTGGACTTAAGCTCAATGCCAGAAAATGTGTCACCATCCCCTATGGAAAAAACTTGGTTCCCATGAAACACCACATTGGTGGTAGTCCACTGAACAAAGAAGTCATTATAAGAGAACTGGGAACACAGGTTGACAGCGACACAGTCTGTTGACCACCACAATGCCACTGTAGTCAGAAAGTCCTTCTATGTGGCACATCTCATTACTAAGGGTATTGCATCCAGGAAGAAAGAGGTCATTGTCTCCCTTTACTCTTCCCTCATTAGGACAGTTATCAAGTACAATCACCCATTTGGCTTGTACCTCACTAGACACCTGCAACAACTGGAGAGGCTGCAAAAGTACCTCACAAAGAGGATCTTAGGCTAAAAACACTTGTCCTATATGGACAGACTCCAATAACTCCAACTATTCTGTCTCATATTGGCTACTTAGAGGCAATCTCTGCTTGACTTACAAAGCCATGTCTGACCCAGCTCTGTTAGGCATGCTACCTCTAAAGAAACCCAATCCATCTGCATCACATGCCTCAGAGACCTCAAGCCCATTTCCACAATCAACCGAACATGTTGGAGAGACAGATTCATAACCCAGAGACTGGCCATGCTATGGAATAGACTTCACATACATGTCAAGCAGAGCACCACACTGGCCCTCTGCAAGAGAAATCTGGATGAGTGGCTGGGGAATAGATATCTCACTCTGGGGATCAGTTCAGTGTCTATACTTGATAGACACACTAGGGAGTAACGTCAGATGGCATGATGCCAAGGTAATCCTATGGGCTAGGCCTGTAAAGACTCCATGGCCATTCACCAAGTACACTCCTATGAACCTATGAACCTATGGATCTCAGTACTGGCATGTGTGTGTGTGTGTGTGTGTGTGTGTGTGTGTGTGTGTGTGTGTGTGTGTGTGTGTGTGTCATTAGTGTGTATTACAGTGTATATGAGTGTGTAAACATGCAGATGAAAGTAGTTTGAGGCCCTTCTCACCCAGTACACCTCCCATTGCCATACATTACAATGACTTGTGATGTTAATCACTTTACAGGTACCTTGGGACACTCTTCACCCTACAAGCCCTGTGGTGTGTGCAGTATCTGCAAAACACTATAGTACCAATAACCAGATAGTAGGGGCTCTAATCTGAGTTCTGGCAAGTGTGTGTGTGTGTGTGTGTGTGTGTGTGTGTGAACAGTATCATTTATAAGTGTGTATATTTGCATGATACAGCATTTTGAGGCCTCACTCTCCCAGTACACTGCCCATTGCCATACTTTACAAGATCTGGTGATGTTGTTCTCCTTAGAAGAACCGTGGGACACTCTTCATCCTATAAGCTCCGTGGCTCATGCAATAAATGCATCACACTGTAGTAGCAATAACTAGACAGGTGGAGATTTTAATCTCAGTCCTGACAAATGCGTATGTGTGTGTGTGTGTGTGTGTGTGTGTGTGTGTGTGTGTGTGTGTGTGTGTGTGTGTGTGAGAACTGTATTTTGTATATGTGTTTGAGTAAGAACTATATCCATTGGTAAGTGGTATTACATTTTTAGGCCATGGTACTCCTAGTGCACGTCCCAAGGTACATTTTACAAGGCCAGCTGTCTTCAGCAACCCTACAGGTATCTGTTGACACTCTTCAGTCCAATAAGCCCCGTGCCATATGCAGGAACTATGTAACAGTATGGAATGAAAAGGAAGATGGTCAGGGCTGCTAATCTCAGTCCTGGCAAATGTGTGTATGAGTGTATTTATGTTTGTATGTGTGTAGTATTTTCTCACCCAGTATATCTGCCATTACCATACTTTACAAGGCCTGATGATGTTTTTCACCTTAGAATTACCTTGGGACACTCTTCCTCCTGTTAGCTTCATGGCGCATGTGATAAATGCATAACACTGTAGTAACAATAGGTAGGGGTTCTAAATTCAGTCTTGGCAAGGGTGTGTGTGTGTGTGTGTGTGTGTGTGTGTGTGTGTGTGTGTGTGTGTGTGTGTGTGTGTGTGTGTGTGTGTGTGTGTGTGTGAACAGTATCATGTGAGTGTGTGTTTCAGTGAGAACTATAACTATATCCATTGGGTGATTGTGGTCTACAATTTTAGGCCATGGTACTCCCAGTACACGTCCCAACGTCCGCTTTATGAAGCCTGCTGTTTACATCTACCATAGAGGTATCTGTAGACACTCTTCAGCCTTATATGCCCCATGCTGTGTGCAACACCTATGTAATAGTATGGAATGAATAACATGATAGGCAGGCCTGCCAATGTCAGTAGTGGCAAATGTGTGTGTGTGTGTGTGTGTGTGTGTGTGTGTGTGTGTGTGTGTGTGTGTGTGTGTGTGTGTGTGTATTGGTGTGTACAGCAGTGTTTTTGAGTGTGTAGACTCATAGGTGACAGTATTATGAGTCATTTCCCATCCAGTACACCCCCATTGCCACACCTCACAAGGACGCATGATATTATTCACTTTACAGGTACCTTGGAGCACTCATCACATTATTAGTTCTGTGCCACCAGCGATAGCATAACACTGTACTACCACTAACTAGATTGGTAGGGATTCCAAACCAACACTAGCAACTGTAATTGTGTGTGTGTGTGTGTGTGTGTGTGTGTGTGTGTGTGTGTGTGTGTGTGTGTGTGTGTGTGTGTGTGTGTGTGTGTGTGTGTGTGTGTGTGTGTGTGTGTGTATGGGAACAGTATTTTCTGTGTGTTTGGTCAACACAATATCCTCTGAGGGTGTGGGATTTACCAATCTGAGGTGTGTTCCACCCACTACAATTACCATTGTCCACTTTAAAAGACCTGCTATCAGCCACCATAGACTTACCTGTATAGACCCCTCAGTCCTATAAGCTCTGTGGCACATGCAATAACTGTTACACAGCTGTACCTCAGCTATGACATGGTCGATCTCTTACCATTCTGCCATAACCCTCATTGGCAATGTCTGCAGGGCCACATCCTGCTGACACACAGACACCTAGAACACATAATACAGCACATGAGACTACATTCAGTCAGCATTACTAATGCATCATGGCTGAAAAGGTACACACACTCTGAAGTGTACCCGTTACAAATGTCAGCTGAAAGCACCTTATGCAGAATTACATAGCTAAACTATACTAAATTCAGCTTGTGCATCAGAAACATATTAGCATGTCCCTGCATTGCATCAGTGGTATGGATGACAGGGATGTGGCACAGGTATCATCATATGCACAGCATGTTGTCTGGGTTTGCCAGAGGCCTAGGCTGGGCCATACGGTTGACATCATTTGTGTGTTTGCATGGGTGTTCTATGAATGGGCCATGCAGAGGTGGTGTGTGTGTGTGTGTGTGTGTGTGTGTGTGTGTGTGTGTGTGTGTGTGTGTGTGTGTGTGTGTGTGTGTGTGTGTTTGTGGAGGTGACCTGGCTTTGAGGGTGATGTGTGTGCTTTTTATGCACACATTCATGCCATGTGGCTGTCCTACACAGGTGTATGTTGGATAGCTGTGGACCATACTTGGCAGGGTGTACAGTTCATCATCTCCAACCAAGGACAGGTGAACTGGTCATTACAGGGGTCTCACTGGCAACACCAGGCCCAAGGCCGGATGAAGTACTACTCCCCGGTAGTGACTGCTGTCTACTAGATCCATGTCCTTGATGGGACTGTATAAAGATATTTCAGTTGTTAATGTAAGAATATGCCTTGCAACTTCTACATCTGAACGTACCAACTCTCCTACTTATTTGAAATCTCCTATTTTCAGAGATGTCTTCAGTTTCTGTTTTATAACATAGCAGTCTTTTTCAATTTTTCCTGTTCTTAAAAGAAAAATTGGGTTGATCTCCAACAATTTCTCTAATTTTATTATCAGATGTTAACAGTGGCTAAAATTTCTTAATGATGTTACAGATAGCAAAATTGTCAGTATTATATGTTAGCTGACATCTCAAGTTAGACTTTCACTCTTTTTGTTTGGCCTTAATTCTTCCTCCTTGTCTCCAAGTTGGTGCCTGCACATACTTGGCCCTGTACAGTCAATATAGCAACCTATTACTTTGTTTGTGTATTGCTGTTGTCCACCTAAGGGGATTTCCCTACATTGGTGCAGGCGGGTTTTACGAGTCAGGTATTGCTGAGACCATAGAGCTATGTAGTTGCTCCTATAGCTGTTTGTAGTAGGCATGGACATGAGGTCATAACACAGTTGGACACTTCTCCAATTTCAACCTGATAATCATGCTTATTGTAGTACCCATTTCTGTGTCAGGGCAATGCAACAACCAGTAGCTGTAGGTATATATGTCTGTTGGATATACTAACACTCATATTACACACGTGCACAACATGTACAGCTTATTTACTTGACTGCTAGCAACTCATGTCTGTTGTTTTCTGGCTTCCAGCTAAACCCTACTCATATATACATGTGCACAGGTGATACCTGATATACATTCCTGTTCTATGTCAGTATGGCACACTGTATTTACACTCTTGCTGCTCAGTCATACCTCTCAACCTGTTAGAGCAGGACATCTGGACAATGGCACAAATAAATGAGGGGCAAAGGCTGAAAAATATTGACACTGTATTACTATTGCTGCAACATACTTAAGTCAGTTGGTAGCACAGTAGGCTTTGCATTCTCAGAAATACCCTGGAGGATGTCCAGCATTCATAAGTATGCTATTATGTTCTGATGCCAGTGTTCACAGATTTGGCAATGGTTTGCCAGACATAACACACCTTTATGTGTAAATGACTACAAATATTAGGCACACATGTGGTTATTGTACAGCAGGACACTGTACAGTTGAATAGTATGAGGTCAGTATATCACATGCAGTTCAATGCACACTTTTGCGACAGTAGTTTACTATGCACATACCCTGTATAGGTGTCTTAGATTTGCAACACAAATGTGTATCATAGCTATATTCACAAGTAACATATGGATATGTATATCTGAGTAGCTGGCCTAGTATTGTCACAGTCAGCATTGTTCGACAGACACTCCAGTAGTAGTCATATGTCAGTTGTCCTTTCCTGGGGTGACTCAGGGGCCTGAGCGGTGATCTATGTCACTGCAGACAGAGCCGGATGTTGTGCCCATAGGTGCTATTCAGCAATATATCAGTACAGTAAGTCTTGTTTAGACATATTTGTTTAACTTCCTATTTCCCATTATTACATACCCCCTACTGCATTCCATTGTTTCACATGCCTGTTATTTTTTTCCAAGTAGTCCTGAATAGTTGTGTTTTGGTTTCATTCGGTTTGTTTGTGGTCTTTCTTTCTTTCTCTCTGTCTGTCTGTCTGTCTCTCTCTCTCTCTCTCTCTCTCTCTATACTTACGTAGAGGTTTACATCTGTTTTGCATAGGCAGCAGCTTGCCTTTTTTAGGTACTGCTCATAAGCAGGTGATGGCCTGTGCACCAATTGGTGTTCCCCATTTGCTAACTGCATGTAGAACAGCTGTGCTGTTATTCCAATTGCCAATGGCATGGCAACGCACTCCTATATCATGGAGATGTGTGAGCTACAGCATCACAGAGGGTAGGTGGGAATCCCTCTTACAACAAGACTTGTGTAGACAGCCCAACTAATTGGGGGAGAAGGTTAAAGACTTAGGGGCAGAATGTAAGTATTGCTGTTATACAGCTGGAATAATGCTAATTTAACAGGGTTTGTCTGGACATGCATTTTCAGTGTGATTTCAAGTCTGACAGTGTTATGTGGATGATGTACGTGTCAGCTGTATGCCTATCTGCAAAATGGCCAGAGGTTTGCCTTTTATGCTTGGTCTGTTCCCCAGACAGTTTTTGTCCTTGGCAAATCAGTAGGATACTTTGGGGATTGCAGTCAGTAAATGCTAACATCCATTTGTTTTTCTGACTCCATATCCCTCATAAAAGATATGTTAGAACAAACCCTGTAACACCAGCAACTTTCTCAATTTTTGACAGCAATATCTCTAATATGCCGTGTGTTTAGGCCTCTGTCCACAAATTATGTCAGGCTTTGTCCAGATGTCATGCACTAAGAGGTTCAGAGGTATGTTACATCATTATTTAGTGCTTTCATTCCTGCTATCACCCCAATGATGTATCAGACATGTTACGAGGAAGAGGCCATAGATATGAGGCCAAAGCCTGGGAATCTGTACAGTTGAGACGTCTGTGTATATCTGGCCATTAACAGACTGTCAGATTTGTGCAGCAGTATAGTTTGTAAATGTTAGTTGGGCTGTGTAGAAAGGGGGGAGCATGTGAGGGTCATATGCATGCTGCTCCAGCTTCTGTTGGTCTATCTGCTGGTATATGTTTGTATGGGCAGACTGTGACATGTCCCATAACACCTCAGGATTCCCACTACAATGTGACTTGGGGCCATATATGCAGAGGTAGTGAGTGAGTGGCAAACAGGATATTTTTGTTCACACAGTCATTATACTGTAGTGTTCAGTTGTTTTACCAGTATGCCGCTGTGACTGTGGTGCAATTGGTTGTGGGTATGCACTTTCACACCAGTATCTGTTTTCCACTACTGTTATATCCCTGTAGTGCCTATTATATTTGCAAATGGATGTGTAAGTCCACAGAGCTGATTTGGGGTGGTGTTTTCTTGGTCTGACTGTAGCTTGGATGGTGCTTAGTGGCATGCTTGGCAGCACAGTGTAGTTTCCCTAATGTTATGTTATTTCCAGATATTCATAGGATGTCCGGTTCTGTGAATCATATCTTTTGCCTAGTCCCCATAACTGTTGTGTATTTCTGACAAATCAGTGGGATGATGTGAGGATTGAGGTCACTAACTTATGAGAAACAATTGAATAACGGACTTGTGATATTTCAGGTAATATACATTAGAACAGATGGTGTTACTGCAGCAAGTTACTCAAATTATCTACTCACATATTTCAGATGTGTTCCTATTATCATGCCTTTGTCCCCTGACTTTGTCAGACTTGTCTGGATTCATTAAACTAAGGGGTTCTGAGCATAGCTGTCAACAGCCAGGCATTCCATAGGATGTTCAGATGTCTGGCTCATATTTTGGTCTGTTCCACTAATTATTTGTATGTG
This sequence comes from Protopterus annectens, assembly GCF_019279795.1. Classification (NCBI taxonomy): domain Eukaryota; kingdom Metazoa; phylum Chordata; order Ceratodontiformes; family Protopteridae; genus Protopterus; species Protopterus annectens. The sequence goes on from NC_056731.1 coordinate 1,444,439,495, forward strand.
TCTGGTAAATCACTGTGATGATCTGAGGAGTTACATTGGTAAATAATGACATATGCATTTCTGTTTCATACCTCATATCCTTCAGGAGATGTATGCTGAAACAAACCCTGTTACTGAAGCATCTTTATTAGTTTATAAGGGCGATATTTAAAATCTGTCCCTATTTGTGTACCATTGTTCCCCCATTTTGACGGCCTTTGTCCAGTTTTCCTGCACTAAGATGTTCGGAGTTATGATTCTGAGATATGACTGTATGACTGCATTGCATGTTATATATATATATATATATATATATATATATATATACACTTTTCATATATATGTATCACCATGTGTATATGTATATATATATATATATATATATATATATATATATATATATATATATATATATATATATATATATATATATATATATATATATATGTGTGCGTGTGCGTGTGTGTGTGTGTGCATATATATACAAAACATGTCTGATTCCACAGAGCTTTTTCCCTAATGTTGAATGCCTCTATTTCATGATATGTTTCTAAAAGCAACAGCAATTCCTACAGCTCAAATGGTGTAGTGGTACTTTGCTCTGACTATAGTGTACAGAGTTCTGGGTTTGAGACTAGCCACAGCTGTCTATTTTGTTGATGGGCAGAACAGAGGCTGATGGAAACAGAGTGATTAAGGCAGTTTTAAGTGGCTTTAAGCAGGTTTGCATGGTTTTGCATGACACTAAGCGATGCCAAAACATGGTTAATCCATTTTGGCTTCACTTAGCAGCATTTATTCCCGCTTACACCCACATTCATTTCTTTAAAAGAAAAGAAAATGGGGTGATTGGAACGTGGTAAAAAAGGGGCACCCAGAGGGAAAACAATATGAAATGTGGCTAGGGATGTGCAGGATGAGTGTAAGGAAGGTCCATAGCTGTCCATTTCTTATACAGCAACAGCTGTGCATTTGTACAGAATTTGGAGGTGAATTTGGGCACTCAAACCCAAGAGATAGTGGTGAAGACAACAGAAATATGTTCTGGAGCCAATTGAACCAGATTACATGTGTCCAGTAGACACTTGTGCGAAATGGGCAGCTATGCATTGGGTGATGGTTTTTTTGTGACAGATGCCTTTTTTTTTTTACAGGTGAGACTGGGATGTTGGGGAAGGATTGTAGGTATTTCTGGGGCAGTAGGTTGGGTAGGGAGACAGACAAGACAGACAAGACAGCAGACAGGAGCAATATATGACACATGAGGGGGTAAACACCTTTGATTGGGTGGGTGGTTGGGAACCTGAAATCCTTGAGCCCCCAAATGGATATAGTGGTGCTGAGGTCCCCACCCATGGGCAGTCATCACTGCACCTACATGGCCCTGAAGGTGGCTGTGCTTGGAGCTGGACAGGTTGGGCAGCCTGCCCCTCGAAGTGTGCCAAGTGGCCCTCCATCTGGCGCAGCTGGTCATCCAACTTTGGATGACGCTGTGCACCATACCCCTGAACTGACTGGCTAACATGGTCCTGTCTGTGTACACACCTGGGGGGGTGGACCCTGTCCCCTGAGGCAGTTCCACCCAAAGGTGGTGCAGGACCAATGGACGAGGAAGTCCCAGGTTGGGTCCCAGATATGTTGGGGCCAGTGCCACGGCCAGATAAAGTGGGACAGGCGGATACACCAGGATCTGCCTTCCCAAACATGCTATTGTGTTGAGGTTTTACAAAATATGTTGGTTAGTCATGAACAACACACTTCAAGGTTAGTTATAACAGCATGCATGGGTGCTCCAATTAACCCAATAAAACAGATTTGAAACAGTTGCATAGCAAACAGAACACATGCATAAATGGAATAACAGTACACATTGTAACAGCATGCCAGTAACACTGATGGCAACAGGCCACCAGCAATGGTATTTGAAGAAGATATGTTAAAATGCAACCAATCAAATATATGAGCAATGTCTCAATGCAAACACTGTCAGCAGCAGGAATCACTTCTAGTCAGCCAACACTTCAGTACAAGTTGTCTTTATTCTTCCATATAGAAAACATACAGATTGAGCCCTTTCATCCCCTAAACTGGGGACTTCATCAGAATCTAATTACACTCCATAATGAATTAATTTAAATACTGTTTAAAATGCATGATGTCACCACCATGCTCTGTCATGTAAAGGTACAACTACATTAAATCTTCCAGATAATGTATACCAACTGTGAAAACTGTACAGTACATAGTTAAAAACAACTCTGAATAAAAAACTTTTTATATTACATACACATTGAATAAATGTAAACTTTAAAACATTTATATATCATTCATACAACTACTACCAACATTTTCTTACCTATAAAGCCTGTGGAGAAAATATCTGTTAACACTGCCTGACTGTTTTTACATTTATTCCTGATTCCTTGTGTGTAGATATGCAAATATCTTAGTACCACTCCCTGGATTCAAATCGTGTGTGGGTTGGAAAACGTACTAACTAAGCTATTTCTCATCATACTTAGCTACTGGAGAACTCCTACTTCGTGTTTCACTGGTTTCTGCCTAATAGTCTCTTGGTTGGACAGTCTGAACTTGTAATCCTATGATGCATGCATGACAGATAGTGTACTGTGCATTAATCCTTTGGATTACTACAATCTGGAAAGCAAAGGTTAACACAAGGCAATGCTGCATGGAACACACTTTGCTATAATACACATTACTATTCAGGGTTCAGAGCTTACTGCAGTATATAGTTCACATTTCATTTATATCTTATTTTATAGCTCCATTCTAAGTTTACAACAACATACCAGAGTAAACACAACAATTTCTATTATAGATGTTTATTAGAGATCAATATTAGTCAGACAAACTTTATTTATTCAGTAACACAGTAACAGTATACCTACTAGTAGCAAACAGTGTACACCTTTTTTGTTATTTGCACAATATACTGTAAAATAGATATTTACTCACCAGCCTGTTGACACAACCTCAGCAGTCTGTCTCCATGGGCTTCAATGTTACTAGCTCTCTATGCTGCAGCTGTAAGGGAGGCATACCTGTCTATCACATTCTCAGTCTAGAATTTGGTACACCTATATCTGTGATACTTACAACCTGCTGAAGAACGGTTGTCCCTAGCATCTTGGATCCACTGGTCCAAGACAGCCTCCTTCCTTCACTTTAGGTCAGCATAGTGGTGCTGGGCCTGCTCACCAGATTGGGGGATGCCAGTAGCACTGGTGAGATCATGGACAATACAGTCCCAGGCCTCTGCTTTATACTGAGAGCCGTAGTACTGGCATTGCAGCAGTCTCTTGCATTGGTTACTTAAGCAGAGTCCAGCCATGACCCTGGACTCCAGGATGCCCCATCACTGTGCCCTAAAGTGTGAACCCTCACCTAAACCAGCCATGGTTCCTGCACAGGTTGAACTATAATAGGTACTGGCTGTGTTCCTGCCTGTGTGGTTTAAATAAGGCCATATTCCTGCCCTTTGCCATCATTGGTCGATTTTGAAAATGTCGAGCACAGCTTAGTGGTGCACAAACCCAGTAAGCCAATTTTAGCAGTGCTTAAAGGGGAAATTGTTGAGCACTACTTAGTGTGCAAATCTGTTTAGATGAGCTGACTACTGCTTAGCATTCATGCCTGAGCAATGCTTAAAACATGTAAGCATAGCTGAGCACTGCTAACCACTGCTCACTTTTAATTTAAAAAAAATATATCAGACTAATGACTTAATTTAGTAAGTGTATATGGTTTACTTTACACAACTTCCCTCTATGTGCTTTCATTACATAACTGATGGGTGTGACTATACTGTATGGGACACTTGTGTGTACATGGGTGGTTTCACATGTTATATGCACTCACACTTCCATTTCAGACCAGCTACACTACCTTGGTTGACAAATATCAATTACTACATCATTTAAAAAAGAAAAAAAATACTTTTAACACTGCTTTCCTATGTAAAAATCAAATGCCTGTATTGATACTCGAACTGTGAATATCTGCATACAAAGCCAAAATTCTAACCACTATGCTATCCCAGCATTAGGGTTTTAACTGTATATTTTTATGTATCTCCTCTGGGGGAGTTTAAACAATGCTGGGCAGAGGGCCATAACATGCACACCTGCTCAGCTACAAAACATACCTTAGTATGGAAATAATATATGTTTTTAATTATTTATGGCCTTGTGCAGCTTGGTTACTCTTAGAGGTTAACAGGTATGTCAGGCAGGCATCTGGGCATTTTGCAGACACCTGTACAGTTGAGGGCTTTGGCCACACGGCATTTTCAAATGGCAGACATTTGTGTTTCAGTCTTCATACCCTTCAGGAGGTCTGTGCTACTGCATACCTTTTATACTATCAGCTTTTCAAGTTTCTCAGTGCAATATTTAGGGACTGACCCTATGTGTGTGCCTTTGTCTTCCCATTATTTATGGCTTTGTACAGCTTTATTGCTCTAGAGGGTTGAGAAGTATGCGAGGCAGGCATCTGGTCATTCTGCAGACACCTGTTCAGTTGATGACTATGGCTGTACGGCACTTTTACAATGCATGTCACATACCCCCTGCATTGTTTCTTGCTCCCCTAGCTATTTCAGTGTCCATGGACACTGAAATGCTCATTTTATTTCATTTGGTGTCGACAGACACTAAAATACTTTTAAAAAGTGCTGTACAGCACTTTCTGAGTGCAGGGCTCATGTTAGATATACGTGTACTGCTTAGACATGCCCCCTGTACACAGTACTCTTCTTAATTTCCACTTAGCCTTAGCAGCAGCGTGCCTTCAGGAGTATGCAAGCTGCGCTGCTGTTAATGCTAATGCTAAATGGACACTGTTCACTCCATGCAGGAATAGTGCATTCTCTATCAATTATTATTAAGATAATCACCAAAAAGGTGTAACTCAATTATGCCAACCTTCCAAATGATCCAGAAATCATCTAAAAAAATTAATATGTCAATCAAGGGTAAACACTCATCACAAGTAAAACTGTCAGGAATATTCATCTCCACATAGCCTATAAAGAGGTCAGTAAAAATGAGAACAAAACAGCACCTGAAGGAATCTCAGTAGAATGTCACATATGTTCAAATGAAACAGAAAAGGCCAAAGGGCTGTCTCATTTTCAAAAGTAGCAGGAAAACATACACTGAATAGTAAATGCCCTAAACAAAATCAAATAGTTTATATGGAACAGCAAATATATGAGACAAAATTAGAGATAGTCTGCAAACGTAAGGACTGATGAGAGGGTAACAACAATAATTCACTTAAAAAGTTAACAAAGCAGTAAGTGATGTGTAGACCCTCATGTTCTGAACAATTAGAAGTATGAACCTGTAATAACTAATATTAGTGACTGGATTTTATCCTCATCGATTGTTTGCAATCCTCACTGATTTATTTGAAAAGCAAACATTTTATGAGGGATGGCAGAAATATGAGACAAAAATCAAGGACATTTTTATAAAATCAGTGACTGTTGAGAGCAAAGCTTTGCCCTCTTCTCCTGAGTGCACACACACACACACACACACACACACACACACACACACACACACACACACACACACACACACACCAGACACTTGCATGTACGGTATGTGCTTATGTATGCACATACTACATGCAGAAAGGTTTCAGCACTGTAGTTGAGTATATATGACAGAATAAGGTCTAGGGAAAATATGTAGAAGAGTATTCAACTGAAAAACCAAATACAAAACAAAGGCTTTGGATCTAGGAACACTCGAACAAGCGGTTGTATTAATAAAAATAAATTTTATTTCCACCAAATACTAAAAGGACATCCAATAGTGCATAAAAACACATCCAGTGACAAGCGCTTTCATCTCTGTCTATTCAGAGACTTTATCAAGATGAATGGCGACCAAAGAAGCACCATTTAAATAACACACTCCTTATCAAATCCAACCAATAATAAGAGCCAAACCAATTTAAAGGCAATAATAGTTGCATTAAAATACTATATAATGATATCATGGGTCTGCTTCTAAAGTTTGAAGTTTCAAAACTTCAAATTTCCTATAGTCAAGACCATGAGATCAAAGTTTTGAAACTTCGAAATGTAAATAAAACAATAAAAACAAATCTTTTTTTACATGTTTGCAGAAGGGCAAGCACCTCTCCACCCCCACGCCTCATGCTAATTAAATATACCAACTCTGAGATCGCACTACAATGAGGAAAATGGGAAACATACTGTTCCACACTGTATGGTGATCTCCATTTAAACAGTTCAAGGTTTCAAAATTTCGATCTTATTGTCTGGACTATAAGAAATTTGAAGTTTTGAAACTTCAAAATTTAGAAATAGACCCATACACACACACACACGCACACACACACTCACACACACACACACACACATATATATATATATATATATATATATATATATATATATATATATATATATATATATATATATATATATATTCAAGTATTCTGTGCAGAAATGCACTATGATAGCAAAGATGATTGATTATGTTCTAATACACACCATATGATTTAATTTCATTTGTAACAATATCCAGAACTAGTGATATTCTTGACTTTATGTACTGACCCAACTATAAGAGAGTAAAATGGCATGCTCTCAAGTATAGCAAATATAGAATACAAACTCTCTAGTTTGTTAATATTTTTGCTCAGTCAAATTGGTGAAACCTCATTCTGATTTTTTCTTTGTGTTATGTATGTATAAATGTGCATGCATTGGAGTTGTATAGCTGCTTATCTGCATACAAACTGTAAAACAGAATATGTGCA
>NC_056731.1:1444451295-1444461295 GCF_019279795.1 Protopterus annectens
CTTAAATGATCAATTGAGCAACAGGTGTGGCATTATTATGCACCTTAAGAACACTAAGAGGAATGAAACACTCATGTCTGGCACTATTGACTGACTGCATGGACTGACAACTTGTGAGTGCAGTAACACAGTGAAGAAGAGACATCAGGGGCATCCTGCCAACTCATGGACAGATAAGAGGTATTTCAAAATATGTTTGCATTGAGGGTCCCTGTGCCAACCTGAGGCATGGCCCACCAGTGTTTACTACTGCAGGAAAGTACTGATTGACACAATATTTAAAGGCAATTCAGAGACATATAAAAAAACTGATAATGAGGTCTTTCCTTATTGGGGCTAATGTATTTCTGAACTGCAATTTCTTTGGGAGATGGTTCCTTTTGGCAGAAGCTCTTACTGCAAGTGAATCCCTGGGTTCATCTTAAGTTCTGGCTTTGTCTTATTTGTTTTGTTGCTTCTCTGTTTTGGCCATTTGGCCCTGGTCGTGGCTGTAAAGGGTCACACGTGCATGCACCCAGCTAAAAAGCAATATATGTCATATATGTTCTATGCTTCTAGTGGTGTCCTTGCATCACTATACATACTTCTTACTAATTTCTATAGTGTTCTAACTTCAAATGACTTGATTAGGGTCAAATCCAGTGATGTGATTTTATTAATAATGTGATTTTATTTTTGCTAAACTTTCTCTTTTCTACCATGTACTGCATGTCTTCAAAAATAGGATTATTATGTTTAACTCCCTTATATAATAACTTCTTTGAATTTGCATAGAATGCAATACTCGGAACTATTGTTTACTTTGAGGTTTTCTGGGCAAATCATCTGAGACATTTTTTCAGTGACACTTTCTGGTTTATGATGTTTTGCACATTTTAGACACATTGTATTGTCTTTTTTTCTCTCAGCTTTAAAACAGTACATAAATTCTACTTAATAAAGAATGAATTAGTTGGAAGAACTCTTCCTTATTTGGTCTCTATTCCTGCTATAAATTCTATAAATTCTATAAATTCTATTAAAAAAAGAATGAATTGGTTACAAGAACTCTTCCTTATTCAGTCTCTATTCCTGCTAAATAATTTAAAAGGTTATTGTTAAACTGATTTATGACCCAGGGAGACATACTCCAAAATAAAATATTGTGTATTTTAAATCCAAAATGATGTGTTCTGAGGAAGGTGAAAAGCACAGACATATTAATTAAAGGAAAACAAAGATAGATTATGCTTTTTGTGTTGCTCTGCATAAGCAGTACCGTATTGGTTGAAAAACAAATATTGTCCTGGTCCCCTTCAATAAACACATCACACTGAATGACATTTGACGACCTTTATTAAACTTTTATAAACATAACTTTGTTATCTAATATTTATTAATTACAACTGAAACATAATATAGCTGATTGAATTCCAACATCCACATCCATGTAATATTAATCAGGACAGCGTGACCTTGCTCATCCTGAACCAGTAAGTAGTGTCCATACCTCCAACTCACTTACTTATGAAGCAGTGTACCACTACTCACTTCATTTGCCATTTATTGAATTGCACATCCCACCTATTTTACTTATGAAGCAGCGTCCCATTACTCACTTCATTTACCACTTATTGAATTGACATCCAACCAAATAAGCAGCATCCTTATCCCTGCTTACTTATTTATCAAGTCACTTTCCTTTCCCAATTCATTGGAATAACCATCCAAAAACAGATGGGGAACAGAATAGGGCATGCCTGTCTCTCTTCTCTGCTCTACCCATTCTGACAGATAACCACAATCCCCACCATTCCACCAAAAAGAGGGAGGGAGCGTGGATAACAAGTTCATGCCAAAATGTGATTCCTTACCCAGTTACACTTGCCTAAACCCCTTAAACCCCTCCCTACCCATACCTCATTTCCTCCCAATCAACCACCCCTCCCCATTTAACCCTTTCTTCCCCCCACCTTCTTTACTCCTACTAATATATTTATCTGACCCCACTCTGAAGATGTCTCTGGACAAATCGGTTTATTACCAAACCTCATTTGTTCATGTAAATGGGGCAAAACTTTTAAAAAAGTTTCCAAGTGTGTTGGGTATTGATACAAATTATTGTGTTAAGGTGAAGTCATGCAAGATGTCTTCTGTTCCCCAACTATGCATCAGTATCTCCTTCTTTCCACTTTAAAGAGCTTGGATATATTTCTTGGCATGGTAGCATTGTTTTCTGTCTTCAAATGGCACTTTTAATTGTTGTATGTTACTGTGGCCATCACAGTGGAGTAATTATAATGATGTCAAAATGCAGCCTGTGTTGTCTTTTCAGTCTCCACCCCTTATGGAAGAAAAGTCAGCAATAAAAAAGTTTCATAAATATTTGCTACCCACTATATTTCCACTTTGTTGTCACTCTGTAATGTGCAAGGCAAAAATGTCTTTCACATATGCCAAATTCCTGCTAAAGATAACCTCTTTGAATTACTTATTTCTTTCTCTCACAGATTACATATTCACAATCAAGAAAGAAGTAACAAGGATGTTGAAAAAAGGGGGTTGTTAAACTAGAAATTTCTGAAAATATATTTAAATCCAAAAATTAAGTAACTGTCACTTAAGCTTGAAGGTTTACAGAGCAGATTCTAAAATAATGTCCTCATTTTTGGCCTACTAGATGGGTAAGAAAGGAACACTTCAATCCTGTTTGTACAGAAGCTTCTGGTAAAAGTTTTGATCCCTCAACCCTAAGCCCCAGTTATCATTATAGAATGCATATAAAGGTCTCCAACACTAAAACCTGCCATCAACTCTCCCCCTAGTGCTTTTATTATTTATCTGCCTCAAAAATGTAGCCAGTCAGAGCATTTTGTATCAGGCTTGACAGCTTCAAGATCTCTTGTGAGGCTTCACTAAGCTATAATTTGAAGCAGACTTTACTCATTTTGTTCACACCACAGGGAGAGTACATTCCAAACTGATAGCTGCCTTCTTTAAATTGCAAGTGAAATACACAGCTACACTTTAACTTTTGTTCAGTACACTTTACTGTCGTCCACTGCATGTGAAATCAATGTTCTGGACTTATTTACCAGTATAACACGCCATTGTTATAATCAGTTATAGACTGCTTTTTAGTTAACAGTAGTTATGTTCCTTTACACCTGAGTGTTGCTATTAGTTTTTGAAGCAATTTTAATACCTGATTGTAATTTTATACACCAGTCAGGTTTATCAGAGTTGGTCTAATTAAAGTGCACAGCTTTTTTTCTTTATCCATACTGTTAAGGAAATGCAATGCTTTCTTGGGGCTTTTTATATTTTTGGTTTGGAATTTCCTTGCAATACAAATTGAAATAGGCTAAATGCTGATAACTTATTGTTGAAATGTGGCTTGATGTTTGGCATTAGGGGACATAGCTCTCAAGTTCTTTGCTCAGTAACCAGAGACAAAGTGAATATAATAGGAGACAGAGACCCAAAATCTGGGTCCGTTTTATATATATTAATTCATATAAATGATAATATAACATGCTTTTCATCAGCATACCTTTTCTGAACAATAAGGCACATGAAACTTTGATATCCATCATAAATAACTAACTGTAATCCTTAGTGATTTACCAGAATACCAAAACAGTTTGTGAGGAACAATGCAAATGTATGAGGGCAAATCATGGTTGTTCTGCAAAATCACTTAGAACTGAGAGGTATCACAACCCTGCTGTGTTAGAATTCATGTAGATATACGTAATTTTTAAACCTATTATTTATGTATTAAGGCACGCCCTTCAACATACATGGATTATTGCTACTAGGGCATATCACTGTTATTTATTTAACTACTCCATGTCTGTTCTTTAAAAGTGTGAAAGCTCATAACCCTGTTAAGTCTTTATTTGCACCTACAATTACCGTAATGAGCTTTTGCCATTGCATTACAGTACACTTTCTAATAGTTTGATTGGAGTGCACTATCTAAATTTTACAACCTTTTCGGAAACCTGCTGTGGTTGTGCAAATGACTAAGCTTCTGAGTTGTTAATGAATTGTTTCTTGTGCCAGAATGTGCAAGGTTTGATTCCAACCACCTTCATTTATTTATTATTATTTGTTTACCATGAAGTTTGACTAGGCAGAAAAAAAAATCAACTGAGTCATGGGGAGGAAAGTATAACAGTGACTACAAATACAGCATTAATTCAAAATGAATGGCATTAAATATACAATTACAATAGTTCTACATGTACAAAAAGTGAACAGAGATCAAGACATTGAATATTTATAAGTAACAGATATAACAGAAACAATCATACAAAAATTAAAGTGATTGACAGAAATGTCAAGAATTGTTCAGATGGAGAGAGATTAAAAATGAAAGCTGAATTTATTAGCAGGTTGTATTACTTGTTTTTAGAGAGGTTTATGAGTATATAGTATAGCAGCGAGTAACTAGAAAATTTACTAATGATCACATATTGTACTACTTTGTTTTTCCCTACTGTCTGACTCTGAACAAGTCACTTAACCAGACAGTGCTCCCAGATTGTACCTTAAAATAGACACTGTTCAATAAAATGGGTAAAGTAAATGAAGATCACTTCTACCCATGTTTTACATTCTGTAAGTTTCATTCTCTGCATTATGTTTTTCAAAGATAATCTACCACTGTGCTTTATACATAACTGGTGTCCATTTTTTTCCAGAGATTCCTCCAAAACCTGTCATTTCAGATTGGTAGCTTTTAGAACATACACAAATGTAATCTCTATTTTTTGTACTCTACTGTAGTATAACATCCTGTAGAGTAACACTAACATGTACCTGGTGTTTTCGTCAGATGATGATGATGACATCTCCATATCCATCTTATATTACAGATATTTAATACAAATAAAGCACTACTACAAATAAGAATAAACAATTTTAATCATGACCGAAAGCACATTAGTGCCTTAGAGTGCATTTTCTTGTATCAATCCTGTGAAAGAACCTATTAAAAACATGATGATAGCAATAAAAGCTATAAGATGCTTACTCCAGAAATACAATATATAAACTGTTGCATACGTATCCTATCATCTTCCTTTATTTTTTATGTCAATAGGCAAACCATTTTCCTTCATCATCCTGCATTGCATTTACCTAAATAAAAATATCTACAAAATGGCCTATGAAGAGCTATACATCAGAATGGGTAAAAGGACAGAAGCAGTGCACTGATTAAACTGTGTGCAGCCTGCATAATTGCCCTTCAACAAATATTATGATCCAACACATATACTATGGAACCGTACCACTTAGTAATTAACTGTTCAATTTGAATGATGACAATATATTTAAACATCTCTTATCATATGTCTTCACCTTGGTCTGCATTCACCATAAGGCAAAATTGTACTGCTATTCTCCATCTCTGCAGTTTACAGTATGAGACTGTTGCTCAGCAATATTACTAATTTTCTGATTCTTGTTGTTTTAACTTGCTGTGATTCTTAGCCTTCAGAATGTATGCCACCTTTATATTAACAGCAGTCCTATCTAAAATACTGGTTATTTTGAAATCATTTGCATAAACCGTGCATGTTTAATTCACCTCAGGAGATGGGGTAATGGCTAACTATTACGAGCTACATCCATTCTCCTTTTCCACAGGACTCAGACCTATGTCTGCAGTACCAGTGTCCAATTAGATCACTTGTTTTGTGGGGGGAGAGAAGAAGTTGGGCACCTACAGGATAGCAGATCCCTACAGCCAACTCATATCTGGCCAGGAAGCCCATTTAAGACATTCATTTCCCAGCAACGTGTCATATGGTAGGGAGTGCCTCAGCTAGTGGGTTTTGTAGCATGGCCTACACATAGAAATCCTCCCTCCTAGCAGCCTTCTTGAGTTATACAATACTGCCTGACCATGTGAAGGTATAGATGCCTCCAGACACGCACACACATACACACCACACACACACACACTCACACACACACACACACACACACACACACACACACACACTTGCTCGTGCACACTACTTTCTAGGTTGCTAGATACGTTGCACTGCTTAGAAGCTTGATCGCTGATGGGTCAATCTCCTGAGGTTAAAGTGATGAGATAAAACCCTTCCCTCTCCTCATGTGATGAGCATTCATGCACATCCTTCACGATCTGTCTGCTCTAGCAGTCATATCATTACTGAAAAACAGAATAAATAGTTAGCACTCAGTGTTTCATCTCTCTGCAACATGAGGTATGTTTTTTTTTCTGAAATCCACATTTATCACTACAAGACAATATAGTACTCATGCCATCCTAGCATTGCAAATCATTGAACCAACAGGTACTTTAATATGAAGTGTCCAAAATGTACAGTCATATGGTTGGACCACAGAGTGTTTCAAAATTATAAGTCAACTTCGAAGGTCTTCACATGAAGTATTATATGTCACATAATGCAAATAAAATGTTCACATCTGTTTGTTCTACACTGAATGGCATATGATTTTTAAGTACAATAAGAGCTGCTATAAGAAGTGTGGCTCCACGACCTGGCTGTAATACTGCTTATGGTTTAGACATGCTTTTTTTGTGCCTTAGATCTTAGTTTCCAAACATTAACTTTAGAATATGTGGTCTAAATGACTTGAGTTTTGTAAGATAGAGGCAGGACATGTGAAGCTAAAATTACAAATATTGCAAGAGACTGAAAACAGGCATCTTACCAATGCCAAAATGAATTTATATAGTCAATTCTATAATCAGAGAAGGAACCATGCAAAGAAGAAAATAATGCAAGGATTTCAGTAGCATCCAGACATGTATTTTTGTCACTAAAGATGTTGTAACATGTCTCAAATGGATTCCATTATTTCACTATAACAAAGCAAACTTGTCTATAGACAACAACATATTGCAAATTACAAACTGTAATGCAATGGCATCAGCAAAGCAGCAAAGTAAAGAATAAATGCACAGGAGATGTGCAGTGTGGAAATGCGCACACACACACACACACACACACACACACACACACACACACACTAAAGCACAATATGAATAAGAAAGAATGTACTATTTTTTTTCCTGACAAAATATCAAAAGCTTAAAATATACTATATTGATAAATAATGAAACACTACTTATAAAATTCATCATTCCATTAAATGGAAGGTTAATTTTCCAAGTGCAGTAATATCCTCTATGGTGTACACTACAGGGAACTAATTAACTACCAGGGATGAGGAGGGCATCATGACATTCATGGGTAGATTGTTATTTCCTGAAATACCCATATTCTGAGGGTTTTTTCCTTAAACACTATTACAACAGTCACTACTAGGGATGTAAAGTTTACATTCTCATTAATGCCCTAATGCTTACCCAGCTGTATGTAGTACATTTGTGTGTCTTACAATAATAATGATAGCATAATGTCTTTATTGCCATCTATGTGTTACTTTATCACTCCAATTTCAGTTTCTTTACACCTTTCAACTGTGCAAGGCAGTATCATGGTGGTAAGATTTCATAGGTTCATAGGTAAGTACTAGGCTATCTGCCCAGGGGCATTTATAAGCCTAGCTACAGAGTGATGGCTTTCGCCTCCCCATTAGATTAGTAACCTGGGTCTCTGTCTAACAGGGCTCCTGAAGTGATCCCAGTGTTGAACTTACGATTACCCATCCACTCATCAAGATTTCTCTTGAAGAGGGTGAGAGAGGAGCTCTGTCGAATATGGATTGGGATTCTATTCCAGAGTGAGGGGAGTTGCTGGGACAAGAATCTATCCCTCCAGTATGTCCTGTTTATTGTTGTGCATAGGTTCAAGTCGCTAGAACAAGTGGTTCTGAGGGATCTCGTTTTTTGAGGTGAAGCATGTCCATTAGTTCAGGGTTTGACATGGCCCTATAGGTCAGGCATAGGTCACCTCTGAGCAGACGGTAAGTGACTGAGAAGAGCTGGAGCTTTTTTAGTCGTGCTTCATAGGGTAATTGTTTAAGGCCCTTAATCCTCTTAGTGAGGTACTTCTGTGGTCTTTCTAGTTGTTGCAGGTGTTTAGTGAGGTACATCCCAAATGGGGCATTGTACTCTATTATGGGCCTAATGAGTGAAGAGTAAAGGGGCACAATCACCTCCTTGGATCTGGATGAGAAACCCTTTGTGATCAGGTGTGCCACATAGAAGGGTTTCCGGACTGTTTTGGCTATGTGGTTCTCAAAGGAGAGCATGCTATCTACTTGGGTACCCAGGTCCCTAATTAATTCTTCTGTACTTAGTGGGTTCCCATCTATGTGGTAGTTTGTAGTTACTTTGTTTTTCCCAAATGGGATTACTATGCATTTTTTGGCATTTAGCTTGTGGCCATGACTTTGACACCAGGTGTTTGTCTCTGAGAGACCCTTTTGCAGGATGTCTGTGTCAGCTGGAGAGTCAATTATTGCACCCAATTTACAGTCATCTGCGAACTTGGTTAGCCACAGTCCCTCCACATTTGCCTGTACTTCAGAGAAATATATACCGAACAGGAGGGGTCCCAGGACTGACCCCTGTGTGACTCCGCTTGTGACTGGTTTAGAGTCAGACATGGCACCTGCCACTCTTACCATGTGGGTTCTGTCTGAGAGCCAATTGGCAACCCATCTCATGACATGGAGGTTGATATTTAAGCTGGTGAGTTTGTCTATGATTCCTGAGTGTGGGATGGTGTCAAACGCCTTAGCGAGGTCCAGATATGCTGTGTGGACCACCTTCCCTTTATCTATGCCCTTGATGACTGTTTTGAAGAAGTTGACCAAGTTCAGGAGGCAAGATCTGCCTTTAACAAAGCCGAAATGGGTGGGGTCCAGTGTCTGGAGGTTCCCAATGTCCCTGTTAATGAGCTCCATGACAATGCATTCCATGGCTTTGCAGACCAAGCTTATAGGGCGATAGTTCCCAGGGTCAGTTGTGGGACCACCTTTGTGGAGTGGCACAACTGTTGCTGTACGCCATTCTTTGGGTACATAGCCTGTAGAGAGGCTGAGTTTGAATAGTGTTTTGAGATGGTTCATTTTGAAGCTCATGTAAGACACAACCTGGGATACCATCTGGTCCCATTGATGCTGTGTTTTTGGCCTTTGCAAGGGCTGTTTTACTTGTGTGTCTGAGATATCTGGAGTGTCACATTCTACTGGGATGGGTGCTAACCCCTTTGGTGGAGAGGGGGGGTGAAGTTTGCACTGAACTTGTCAGCCAGGATGTTGACAGTGTCGGTTGGTTCACTGTATTTATGGCCATTATGCACTAGCTTGGAGCATATCTGAGAGTTTTCCCCTAGACTCTTGACATAGTTAAAGAAGGCCTTGTGGTTATCCTTAGAGTAATTGGCTATTTTTCTTTCGAAGTTGGCCTTGGATGATTTAATGATGGAGCGCAGATTTTTACTGATGTTAATCAGAGAGGCCTTCTTATTTTGGGATTTTGTTCTATCTTGCAGGAGTTTCCTCCTTCTGTTGTAAAGTTTATTTATGGCTGGGGTCCACCAGACTGGCTTCCTCTTTTTTGAGGAGTTGGCCTTGGTTTTACTTGGGATGGCTCGGTCCATGCATTTTTGAAGGTGTTCATAGAAAGCGCTTGTAAAGGATTCTGCCGATGGGTCATCATTTTCCATTTGATTGGGAGCTTTGAAACTTCCCACCTCGGTCTTGAGGAGTGTGAAGTTGGCTTTAGAGAAGTTTTTTACCTTGATTTCCTTGACTATGGGGGGGGGGGTCAGGATGTGGATGTCCAATGTGATTAGTTTGTGATCTGATCTTACCAATGACGAGTTTACCTCAGGTGTAGAATATAGGTTCCCTATGTTGGTGATGACCAGGTCCAGTATGTTGTCACCTCTTGTGGGAGTGGTGACCAGGTTTTCCAGGCCGTTTGAGTTTATAAGCTCAAGGAAGTGTTGGGCTAGGGCGTTTGAGCTTGAGTAGTTTTCCCAGTCAATGTTTGGATAGTTGAAGTCACCCAGTAGCATGGTGTTGGGTAGAATCTTCA
>NC_056731.1:1444466295-1444476295 GCF_019279795.1 Protopterus annectens
TAACTAACACTGGCAATTTTCATCTTCCTTCTCTCCCATGTTTACTCCAGCAATTTTCCTTATTATTTCCACTAACTCACATTATTATTCCCATGGTATCTGCAAAGAATGTACTAGACTGCACCTATTAAGTTTATGCTTCTTAAGGAATAACTACTCTGTATCACTTTGCAATATTCCTTTTCTTAGTCTATATCATCTCCAAGTTTCATCACTAGTCTGTATTGTTTCTAATGTTTGCTGTACTTTTGAAATTATTTGCTTGAATCTTTTACATTTGTATAATTATCTGACATATTAAGGTAAGTGTGCGATAGGGATGGAAGTTAGGGTCAGGGTGTTGGTAAGGTAAGTGTGTGAAAGTGACGGACGTTAGGGTAGGGTGCTGGTCAGGTAAGTGTTTGATAGTGATGGAATTTAGGTTTAGGGGTGGGTTAAGTGAGTTAGGGTTAGGGTGCAGGTAAGGTAAGAGTGCGATAGTGAAGGACTTGAGGGTTAGGGGAGGATTAAGTGATTTAGGGTTTAGGGTGCGGATAAGGTAAATGAACGATAGTGACGGACCTTAGGGTTAGGGTTTCGGTTAAGGTTAGTGCATAGATAGTTGTGTATGTAAGGTTTCGTGTAGGTTTGTAAGGTTTTTGTTGTGCTAGTGTTGTGTGTGTGTTTTTCGGGAAAAGTATTTGTTTTGTTGACTGTCGGGATTTTGGTTTGTCGGGCATGTGAAGTTTCGTGGTTTTTTTTCATTTTTTTCATGTCGGTTATTTAGTTGTCGGTGTTATCAGTTAGACCTATATCTAAATATATATATATAGATATATATATATATATATATATATATATATATATATATATATATATATATATATATATATATATATATATATATATATATATATATATATATATATATATATATATATATATATATATATATATATATATATATATATATATGTGTGTGTGTATATATATATATATAAATATATATATATATATATATATATATATATATATATATAGATATATATATATATATATATATATATATATATATATATATATCTATATACACACACATATATATATATATATATATATATATATATATATATATATATATATATATACACACATACAAATATATATATATATGTTTCTAGGTCATAAGCTCGACAGCCACTCTCACCGACAACAAAACATTGACACCACATTATCGACAAACCAGAAACACGACAACTCACATGCCCGACAAACAAGTAACCACGGTGCACAAACACGAAACCCCACACACTGCACACACCACAATAACAACAATCAACTAACAAAACACATCCCTTATCCAGAAACCACACACAGAACACAAGCACACCAAAATCCTCACAAACCCACACAAAACCTCACACACAACTTCCAACCCTAACCCAAACCCTTACCCTAAGGTCCGTCACTATCGCACACTCAGCTAACCCAGCCCTAACCCTAACTCAATTAACCCACCAAACCCAAAAATAACACTACCGCACACTTACATAACCCGCGCCTAAACCTAACTCACTTAACCCGCCCTAACCCAAAAAATACCACTACCGCACACTTACCCAACCCGCTCCCTAACCCTAACTCACTTAACCCACCCCTATCCCCACAGACTGACACTATCCACACTTACCTTAGTCGCACCCTAACGTCCGTCACCACCGCATACTCACACAGCCTTCTTTCCAACTCACTATCCCTGGCGTCGGAGTTTTCATCCGTGGCCGGTCTTCCGAGTGTCGATCATCTTTCGCCCGCTCATGCGTTGTCGGTAATCCCAGCTGTCGATCTTCTAACCTACACCCATATATCTATCTATCTATATATATATATATATATATATATATATATATATATATATATATATATATATATATGTATACATCTATACATTAATATACACACATATATATATATATATATAAATATATATATATATATATATATATATATATATATATATATATATATATATATATATATATATATATATATATATATGTTGTTGTGTCTTTCGGCTTTTCCAGGTTAGGGGTCGCCGCAGTGGAACTCCGGTCCGCTAATGATTGGTAGTTGATTTTTATGTGCCGGGTTACCAGCCCTGATGCACAACAAAGGTACACCCATTCACGCATGTCTCCATGCAGAAGACGTTCTAGCTGAGAATCGAACCGGACAGTGTCTTACTGTGAGGTGACAACGCTACATAGCACCACCACGCAGGTTTATATATATATATATATATATATATATATATATATATATATATATATATATATATATATATATATATATATATATATATATATATATATATATATATATACATATATATATATATACATATAAATATATATATATATATATATATATATATATATATATATATATATATATACATATACATATATATATATATATATATATACACACACACAGACACACACACACATACATATATATATATATATATATATATATATATATATATATATATATATATATATATATATATATATATATATATATATATATATATATATATATATAAATATATATATATATATACAAATATATATGCATATATATATATATATATATATATATATATATATATATATATATATATATATATATATATATATATATATATATACATATATATATATATATATATAAATACATATATATATATATATATATATATATATATATATATATATATATATATATATATATATATATATATATATATATATATATATATATATATATATATATATGGATCTAAGACATTTCTCTGAATGCTCATTTCACCGAAAGTTAAATTAGTATGCTCTTTTTACCGAAATCTCAGTTCACGGAAAACACAATTCACCGAAACACATTTCAACGAAAATGGTATATGGCCTTGTCCGCAAGTGTAGTTAGACCCTTGAGTTGGTATATATAGTAGGGGGTGTGGAGGCGTATCCCACCCACATATTGTAAATGTGTTACGCTATATACATGCATACTTGCAATTCATGCATACTTGCAATTGCAATCTATTACTCTTATCCAAACATGATATACACTTGAAATATGTGGGGAGGGCTCTGCCCCCCACACCCCCGATGTGGGGGGTGGTGCCCCCCACACCCCTCCTACTATATATACCAACACGAGGGTCGCACTACAGTGGGGACAAGGCCATATACCATTTTCGGTGAAATGTGTTTCGGTGAATTGTGTTTTCGGTGAATTGTGCTTTCGGTGATTTGTGTTCGGTGATATGAGTTTCGATCAAATGTTTATTCGGTGAAATATGCTCGATCCATATATATATATATATATATATATATATATATATATATATATATATATATACATATATATGGATCTAGGACATTTCACCGAATTTATTGTGCTCTTTTTACCGAAATCTCAGTTCACCGAAAACACAATCCACCGAAACACAGTTCAACGAAATGGTATATGGCCTTGTCCCCATTGTAGTGCGACCCTGGAGTTGGTATATATAGTAGGGGGTGTGGGGGCGTATCCCCTCCCACATATTGTAAATGTGTTACACTATATACATGCATATCTGCAATTGCAATCTATTACTCTTATCCAAACATGATATACACTTGAAATATGTGGGGAGGGCTCTGCCCCCACACCCCCGATGTGTGGGGGTGCCCCTCACACCCCCTACTATATATACCAACTCCAGGGTCACACTACAGTGGGGACAAGGCCATATACAATTTTCGGTGAAATGTATTTCGGTGAATTATGTTTTCGGTGAATTGTGCTTTCGGTGATTTGTGTTTGGTGATATGAGTTTTGATGAAATGTGCATTTGGTGAAATATCCTAGATCCATAGATATATATATATATATATATATATATATATATATATATATATATATATATATATATATATTTACATATATATATATATATATATATATATATATATATATATATATATATATAGATAGATATATACACATATACATATATATATTGGTCGTTTTGGACCATTTCTAGCTCTTTTGAAGTTCCCTGTATAAAAATTCGCCTCTGAGCATTTTTTTTCGACTATACTACTCAGCAACAGCTCTTCCTGGTCCTGCAGAGTGGTGCTAGCAGCAGAGAACTGAAAAAGCGACTACTTTCCAGATTTAAGAATATTTTTCTGTTTCTACCTGTGCGACCTTCTTTTCTTGCTGTAAACTAAGTTTAAACTGCTATTTTATTTGTATAGAGCATTTTTATTACCTGCACTTAAGTTAAAGTTTTGTTTGTTTAATTTTACTGTTGAGGCTGCCCACTCAAGTGTGCTAGCCTGTGCATTTAATATACTGCTGTTTCCCTGCATTTTTCTGTAGTTTTCTTACAAAAAAAAAAAAAAATATATATCCTTGTTTTCCCGCCTTTCCTTGACTAGAATAGTCCAGTATACAGGCTTTGCTGTATTCTGGTCTTTGGGATAGTTCCTGTGTTGCCCATTGCCTTACTTGGATAGAAGGAAGTTTCTTTGCTCACCAGTGGGAGTGGGGAGCCTTGAGAAGCCTATCTGTCCCTGAAGGAGTGACCTCAGCACAAGATATAGTAGTAATTGGTCGTTTTGGATGATTTCTAGCTCTTTTGAAGTTCCCTGTATAAAAATCTGCGTTTGCACGGCTTTGCGCGAGTGTGTGCATAGCGCAGCGCCGGTTAAACAAGCTTAAACTATTTCTGGCTCCGTCAAGTCTGCTCTTCAGGTTTTCCCTTAAAACTGCTCTACCTTCAATAAAATCAGTCTATGCTCTATCGAAAAAGCCCAGCACTTAATCCTAAAGCATTTTTACACAGGTAAATCACTCTTGAACAAAAGAAAGCACTACATCCACCTACAATCCCCTTGAGTATCCATTTCCCTTTAGGTCCTTTCTGACTCAGTACTCAGCAATCCCTTACACTATTCTAGCATGTCGAGAGGTCAATTACTGGCGTCCTCTCCAGTTCAGCTGGTGAATCTGGGAATCTTGAGGCAATGTTATAACTGCCTCATGTACACAGACAACCCTCTCCTCCTCCCAACAAATACAAATTTATGTGAGAGATGCAACTATATAGCCAAACTGGAGGCTGAGGTCTCTCGACTCAGTACTGGCAAGACCAGCCAGGAGGAGAAGGTAACCACACACACCACAATCCCAGTCTCACATAGACCAAACACAACTGCAAACCAAACACATAAACCCACAAAGACATACTCGGAGGCTCTAATTAAAAATCTACCAAAACAACAGAGGCCTCCAAAGCAGACATCCAAGAAACCACTACCTCAAAACATAGCACATGCAACACATATTTCTCAAAGTCAGTGTGCCAAACAGTCAGGCCTAACAACATGCCTGATACACTTGTAATAGGTGACTCTATAGTCAGACACACTGACGTCCCACTCACCAGACTGAACAAGGAAAGGGTAACAGTAAGCTGCCAGTCGGGCGCCAGAATCCGCCACATAACACAAGCACTCAGGTCACTCCAAAGCAAGTACAAATATCAATCAGTCATTGTCCATGCCTGCGTGAATGACCTGAGACATACCTCCCTGGACTACATGAAAAGAGACATAGAGGAGCTCTCTGATTATGTAGCCCAAGCTGGTATGACCCTGACCCTCAGCAGCATCTTACCCTTACCAAGAATGATGCCACAGTACAAAGATAAAATGATCAGCTTTAATAATTGGCTCAATTACTGGTGTCATTCTAGGGGGATCCAATGTCTTTCTGCTTGGGATGACATGCTTGACAAGCCACGCTGCTTCGCAAGGGACGGCTTGCACCTGTCACCCCTAGGCTTCCGGATATTGGCAAAGGCTCTTGCCACCCCCATAGTGCCTTTTTTAGGCAAGGCTCAAAAAACAAACCCACCTCCCTAGAAAACAAGTGGAAAAAAACTAAGGGTAATGCTGCTCAACGCCAGAAGTCTAAACCTCAAGATGCAGGCTCTCAAAGCCCTCCTCAGTATGGAGACCATCGATGTCTGTGCAGTGACTGAAACCTGGTTCAAGGCTCCTGAGAGCACCCCAGCACTATCAGGTTATAACTCATATCATGCTTTTCTGCCCCAAAACTTGGACCGAACCACAAAGGGAGGGAGAGTGTCCATATTCATCAAAGACACCCACACCTCCAGGATAGTGGCAACGCACAAAGCATCAGAGACCATCCATGTGCAACTAACCGTAGGCAAAACTGCCCTACAGTTTGTAGCATGCTACAGACCACCCTCTCAAACTCAGGAACCTCACTCAGCCTTCCTGAAGACACTGGAGAGTATGAATGTCTCTCCAAACACCATCATATTGGGAGACTTCAACTACCCAAACATAGACTGGGAGCATTACTCAAGCCCCAACACCCTAGCCCAAAGGTTCCTAGAGTTCATAAACTCAAATGCGATGGAACAACTAGTCACCACTCCCACAAGAGGTGATAATATACTAGATCTGATCATCACAAACATGGGGACACAATGCTCCACACCAGAAGTATACCCCTCACTGGTGAGATCAGACCATAAACTAATCTCACTGGAAATCCACATTCCGCCCCCACCCCCAGCAAAAAAGACCACAGTGAGGAACTTCTCAAAAGCTGACTTCACACTTCTTAAGACTGAAGTGGTATCCTTCAAGGCCCCTGGGCCATTGAAAACCACAGCCCACACCACTGAATTCTTTATAAACGCCTTCTACGGACATCTTCAAGAATGCATGGATCATGCAATCCCAAATAAAACCAAGACCCTTTCCCCCAAAGGCAGGCATCCTATCTGGTGGACCCCAGCCATAAACAAACTTTACAACAGGAGGAGGAAGCTACTACAGGACAGAGCAAAATCCCAAAAAGGGAAAGCATCTCTGATCAGTACTTGCAAAAAACTATGATCACTCATAAAATCATCCAAGGCCAATTTTGAGAGAAAAATCGCAAAAGACACTAAAGATAATCACAAGGCTTTCTTTAGTTATGTTAGAAACCTGGGTGGAAACTCCCAGATATGCTCAGAGTTAGTTCAAAATGACAAAAAATACACTGAACCCACAGATATTGCCAACATACTGTCAGACAGGTTCAGTGCAAATTTCTCCCCCACCAAAAGAAGAAATATCTATCCCAGCTGAATGTAGCCTCCCCGACATCACAGATGTCCAGGTGAGAGCCGCCCTCTCCAAAGCTAAACACACAGCATCAATGGGACCAGACGGTGTCCCAGATTGCATGCTACATGAACTCCAAGAGGAAATAAACTCGCACATAAGGCTGCTGTTTAATCTTAGCCTTACTACAGGATACGTACCCAAAGAATGGCATACAGCAACAGTGGTTCCACTCCACAAAGGAGGTGCTTCTACGGACCCTGGAAATTACCGCCCCATAAGCTTGACGAGCCTGGTCTGCAAAGCTATGGAGAGGATCATTATGGAACTCATAAACAAAGACATTGGTGACCTACAGACACTTGATCCTACCCAATCCGGTTTTGTTAAGGGCAGATCCTGCCTTTTGAACTTAGTCGACTTTTTTGAAACAGTCACTAAGGCCATTGATGAGGGTAAGGCAGTTCACACAGCCTACCTTGACCTTGCAAAAGCCTTCGACACAATACCCCACACGGGCATCATCGACAAGCTCACCAGCTAAAATGTAAACCCATATGTCATAAGATGGGTTACAAACTGGCTAAAGGACAGAACCCACAAGGTCAGAATTGCTAGAGCCATGTCAGACACTAAGCCAGTTACAAGTGGTGTCCCACAGGGCTCGGTCCTGGGACCCCTCTTGTTCGGCATTTATTTCTCAGAAGTACAAGCAAACATAGGCGGATTGTGGCTGACAAAGTTTGCAGATGACCGCAAGCTGGGCACCATAATCGATACTCCAGCGGACACTAGCATCCTTCAGAAAGGGCTCACAGAAATGGATAACTGGTGCCAGAGCCATGGCCTTAAACTGAATGCCAAAAAATGTATAGTTATACCCTTTGGGAAAATCAAAGTACCCACAAATTACCACATAGGTTGTAATCCATTAATTATGGAAGAAGTAATCAGGGACCTAGGGACCCAAGTTGACAGTGACCTCTCATTTGACACCCACATTGCCAAGGTGGTTAGAAAGACCTTCTATATTGCCCACCTTATCATGAAAGGATTCACATCTAGATCAAGAGAGGTCATTGTGCCCCTATACTTTTCCCTTATCAGTCCCATGATTGAGTACAATGCCCCATTTGGTATGTACCTTACCCGGCACCTGCAGCAGTTGGAAAGACCCCAGAAGTACCTCACCAAGAGGATCAAGGGACTCAAACATATGTCATATGCTGCCAGACTGAAGAAACTCCAGCTCTATTCAGTCGCATACCGCCTACTCAGAGGTGATCTATGCCTGACGTACAAGGTCATGTCCAATCCAGAATTAATGGACATGCTCCACCTAAAAAAATCCAAATCCACCAGAGCCATGAGAGCGAGAGACTTGAACCTCAACACAGAAATAAATAGGACATGCTGGAGGGACAGATTCATAACCCAGAGGCTCCCTACACTCTGGAACAGAATCCCAGTCCATGTTAGGCAGAGCCCCTCACTGGCTCTCTTCAAGAGAAGTCTTGACGAGTGGATGGGAGATCATAGGTTTACCCCGGGGGTCATCTCTGTGTCACTTCTAGACAGAGGCACAGTTAACTAAACCCTAAATGGGCACAGTATTATCATTCCAGGGGGTGGCAGAAGCCACACACACTCTGGCTAGGCTTATAAATGCCCTAGGGCAGATAGCCTAGTATGAATATATATATATATATATATATATATATATATATATATATATATATATATATATATATATATACATTGTAGAAATAAACCACAAATGGAAGGAAAGTCCTGTATGAAAAAGTTGCTGGAATTAATGAATTCCAAGTATAAAAACAATAATTTATTGGCAAAAAAACGTGAGCGCTTTCACAGACACACAATTCTGCTTCCTCAGACGTTATAAAACTCAATTCAAAACTAAAACCTTATATAACAAAGCTACAATTCAATTAAGATCAATTATGCAAGCAATTAATATGAATCAAGATATAAAGGGGCACGTACTGAAGGATAGTGAACACTTTTTGAAAGATTTATATCAATTTACTACAAAAATAGATAAGTTGGTAGGACTTATGTTCATGGCAATGGATGTGGAAGCCCTTTTTACATGTATCCCCAGTGATATAGGAATAACTAAGTTATTGATACATGACAATTTGGTTAACTCCACTAAAGCTGATTTTTTATGTATGTTGTTAGAGCTAGTGTTGGAGAATAATGTATTTTTATTTCAGAATTTATGCTTCAGACAGAAGAAGGGGATAGCGATGGGCACAAGCTGTGCAAATACTTATGCTAACCTTATTATGGTAGCTTGGGAAAAGGAATTTATGTTGGGTCATCCGAATGTATTATTCTATAGACGGTTCGTAGATGACCTTTTTTTGGTATGGAAAGGAGATGCACAGGCAGTTACATCTTTCATGAGCTACATCAACTCTACTAATACTTTTTTGAAATTTACTATGGAGTGTTCATATACTTCTATAAATTTCCTAGATGTTACAATATATGTAGAAGCCAGTAAATGGAAAACTAAGGTGTACAGAAAACCTTGCTATAGACCTTCCTTTTTACACAGGGAAAGTATGCATAATACAGGTTTGTTTCGAAACATAGTTAAAGGTCAAGCCATGAGGATTGCTAGATTGTGTTGTGATGACTCAATTTTGAATGAAGAGCTACAAATACTAAAGAATGGCTTCATTAATAGAGGTTATGAGGAAAAAGAGATTAGTAGAGCATACAAGAAGCGAGAAATCTTAGGCATAATAGAGCTAAGCCTTTCTTCTCAAATAGAGAAGTTG